>NW_024470767.1:3252491-3444159 GCF_017639515.1 Carcharodon carcharias
AGAGGGGGAGGGATGTGGGGGTGAGAGAGGGGGATGTGGGGGTGAGAGGGGGAGGGGGAGGGGGTGAGAGGGGGGAGGGGTGGGGGATGAGGGGGGGAGGGGTCGGGGGGTGAGAGAGGGAGGGATGTGGGGGTGAGAGGGGGAGGGATGTGGGGGTGAGAGAGGGAGGATGTGGGGGTGAGAGAGGGAGGGATGTGGGGGTGAGAGGGGGAGGGGGAGGGGTGAGAGAGGGAGGGTGTGGGGGGTGAGAGAGGGAGGGATGTGGGGGTGAGAGAGGGAGGGGGAGGGGTGAGAGAGGGAGGGATGTGGGGGTGAGAGAGGGAGGGGGAGGGGTGAGAGAGGGAGGGGTGTGGGGGGTGAGAGAGGGAGGGATGTGGGGGTGAGAGAGGGAGGGGTGTGGGGGGTGAGAGAGGGAGGGATGTGGGGGTGAGAGAGGGAGGGATGTGGGGGTGAGAGAGGGAGGGGGAGGGGTGAGAGAGGGAGGGGTGTGGGGGGTGAGAGAGGGAGGGATGTGGGGGTGAGAGAGGGAGGGATGTGGGGGTGAGAGAGGGAGGGATGTGGGGGTGAGAGGGGGAGGGGGAGGGATGTGGGGGTGAGAGAGGGAGGGATGTGGGGGTGAGAGAGGGAGGGATGTGGGGGTGAGAGGGGGAGGGATGTGGGGGTGAGAGAGGGAGGGATGTGGGGGTGAGAGGGGAGGGGAGGGATGTGGGGGTGAGAGAGGGAGGGATGTGGGGGTGAGAGAGGGAGGGGATGTGGGGGTGAGAGGGGGAGGGGTGGGGGGTGAGAGAGGGAGGGATGTGGGGGTGAGAGAGGGAGGGATGTGGGGGTGAGAGGGGGAGGGGAGGGATGTGGGGGTGAGAGAGGGAGGGATGTGGGGGTGAGAGAGGGAGGGATGTGGGGGTGAGAGGGGGAGGGGTGGGGGGTGAGAGAGGGAGGGATGTGGGGGTGAGAGGGGAGGGGAGGGATGTGGGGGTGAGAGAGGGAGGGATGTGGGGGTGAGAGAGGGAGGGATGTGGGGGTGAGAGGGGGAGGGGTGGGGGGTGAGAGAGGGAGGGATGTGGGGGTGAGAGAGGGAGGGATGTGGGGGTGAGAGGGGGAGGGGGAGGGATGTGGGGGTGAGAGAGGGAGGGATGTGGGGGTGAGAGAGGGAGGGATGTGGGGGTGAGAGGGGGAGGGGTGGGGGGTGAGAGAGGGAGGGATGTGGGGGTGAGAGGGGGAGGGGTGGGGGGTGAGAGAGGGAGGGATGTGGGGGTGAGAGAGGGAGGGATGTGGGGGTGAGAGGGGGAGGGGGAGGGATGTGGGGGTGAGAGAGGGAGGGATGTGGGGGTGAGAGGGGGAGGGATGTGGGGGTGAGAGGGGGAGGGATGTGGGGGTGAGAGAGGGAGGGGAGGGGGTGAGAGGGGGAGGGATGTGGGGGTGAGAGAGGGAGGGATGTGGGGGTGAGAGAGGGAGGGATGTGGGGGTGAGAGAGGGAGGGATGTGGGGGTGAGAGGGGGAGGGATGTGGGGGTGAGAGGGGGAGGGATGTGGGGGTGAGAGAGGAGGGATGTGGGGGTGAGAGAGGGAGGGATGTGGGGGTGAGAGGGGGAGGGATGTGGGGGTGAGAGAGGGAGGGATGTGGGGGTGAGAGAGGGAGGGATGTGGGGGTGAGAGGGGGAGGGGGAGGGGTGAGAGGGGGAGGGATGTGGGGGTGAGAGGGGGAGGGATGTGGGGGTGAGAGAGGGAGGGATGTGGGGGTGAGAGGGGGAGGGGGAGGGGGTGAGAGGGGGAGGGGTGGGGGGTGAGGGGGGGAGGGTGGGGGGTGAGAGAGGGAGGGATGTGGGGGTGAGAGGGGGAGGGATGTGGGGGTGAGAGAGGGAGGGATGTGGGGGTGAGAGGGGGAGGGATGTGGGGGTGAGAGAGGGAGGGATGTGGGGGTGAGAGGGGGAGGGATGTGGGGGTGAGAGAGGGAGGGATGTGGGGGTGAGAGGGGGAGGGGTGGGGGGTGAGAGAGGGAGGGGTGTGGGGGTGAGAGAGGGAGGGATGTGGGGGTGAGAGGGAGGGATGTGGGGGTGAGAGAGGGAGGGATGTGGGGGTGAGAGGGGGAGGGGTGGGGGGTGAGAGAGGGAGGGATGTGGGGGTGAGAGGGGGAGGGATGTGGGGGTGAGAGAGGGAGGGAATGTGGGGGTGAGAGAGGGAGGGATGTGGGGGTGAGAGGGGGAGGGAGGTGGGGGTGAGAGAGGGAGGGATGTGGGGGTGAGAGGGGGAGGGTGTGGGGGTGAGAGAGGGAGGGATGTGGGGGTGAGAGGGGGAGGGGTGGGGGGTGAGAGAGGGAGGGATGTGGGGGTGAGAGAGGGAGGGATGTGGGGGTGAGAGGGGGAGGGGGAGGGATGTGGGGGTGAGAGAGGGAGGGATGTGGGGGTGAGAGAGGGAGGGATGTGGGGGTGAGAGGGGGAGGGATGTGGGGGTGAGAGAGGGAGGGGTGGGGGGTGAGAGAGGGAGGGGAGGGGGTGAGAGGGGGAGGGATGTGGGGGTGAGAGGGGGAGGGATGTGGGGGTGAGAGAGGGAGGGATGTGGGGGTGAGAGGGGGAGGGGGAGGGGGTGAGAGGGGGAGGGGTGGGGGGTGAGAGAGGGAGGGATGTGGGGGTGAGAGAGGGAGGGATGTGGGGGTGAGAGAGGGAGGGATGTGGGGGTGAGAGAGGGAGGGATGTGGGGTGAGAGAGGGAGGGATGTGGGGGTGAGAGAGGGAGGGATGTGGGGGTGAGAGCGGGAGGGATGTGGGGGTGAGAGGGGAGGGATGTGGGGGTGAGAGAGGGAGGGATGTGGGGGTGAGAGAGGGAGGGGGAGGGGGAAGGATGTGGGGGTGAGAGAGGGAGGGTGTGGGGGTGAGAGGGGGAGGGATGTGGGGGTGAGAGGGGGAGGGATGTGGGGGTGAGAGAGGGAGGGATGTGGGGGTGAGAGAGGGAGGGATGTGGGGGTGAGAGGGGGAGGGATGTGGGGGTGAGAGGGGGAGGGATGTGGGGGTGAGAGAGGGAGGGATGTGGGGGTGAGAGGGGGAGGGATGTGGGGGTGAGAGAGGGAGGGATGTGGGGGTGAGAGGGGGAGGGATGTGGGGGTGAGAGAGGGAGGGATGTGGGGGTGAGAGAGGGAGGGATGTGGGGGTGAGAGAGGGAGGGATGTGGGGGTGAGAGAGGGAGGGATGTGGGGGTGAGAGGGGGAGGGGAGGGATGTGGGGGTGAGAGAGGGAGGGATGTGGGGGTGAGAGAGGGAGGGATGTGGGGGTGAGAGGGGGAGGGGTGGGGGGTGAGAGAGGGAGGGATGTGGGGGTGAGAGAGGGAGGGATGTGGGGGTGAGAGGGGGAGGGGGAGGGATGTGGGGGTGAGAGGGGAGGGATGTGGGGGTGAGAGAGGGAGGGATGTGGGGGTGAGAGGGGGAGGGGGAGGGATGTGGGGGTGAGAGGGGGAGGGATGTGGGGGTGAGAGAGGGAGGGATGTGGGGGTGAGAGAGGGAGGGATGTGGGGGTGAGAGAGGGAGGGATGTGGGGGTGAGAGAGGGAGGGATGTGGGGGTGAGAGAGGGAGGGATGTGGGGGTGAGAGGGGGAGGGGGAGGGGGTGAGAGGGGGAGGGATGTGGGGGTGAGAGAGGGAGGGATGTGGGGGTGAGAGGGGGAGGGATGTGGGGGTGAGAGGGGGAGGGGTGGGGGGTGAGAGAGGGAGGGGGAGGGATGTGGGGGTGAGAGAGGGAGGGATGTGGGGGTGAGAGAGGGAGGGGTGGGGGGTGAGAGAGGGAGGGATGTGGGGGTGAGAGAGGGAGGATGTGGGGGTGAGAGAGGGAGGATGTGGGGGTGAGAGAGGGGAGGGATGTGGGGGTGAGAGAGGGAGGGATGTGGGGGGTGAGAGAGGGAGGGATGTGGGGGTGAGAGGGGGAGGGATGTGGGGGTGAGAGGGGGAGGGGTGGGGGGTGAGAGAGGGAGGGGGAGGGGATGTGGGGGTGAGAGAGGGAGGGATGTGGGGGTGAGAGAGGGAGGGATGTGGGGGTGAGAGAGGGAGGGATGTGGGGGTGAGAGAGGGAGGGATGTGGGGGTGAGAGGGGGAGGGGGAGGGGGTGAGAGGGGAGGGATGTGGGGGTGAGAGGGGGGAGGGGTGGGGGGTGAGAGAGGGAGGGATGTGGGGGTGAGAGGGGGAGGGGTGGGGGGTGAGAGAGGGAGGGGGAGGGATGTGGGGGTGAGAGAGGGAGGGATGTGGGGGTGAGAGAGGGAGGGATGTGGGGGTGAGAGAGGGAGGGATGTGGGGGTGAGAGAGGGAGGGATGTGGGGGTGAGAGAGGGAGGGGGAGGGATGTGGGGGTGAGAGAGGGAGGGATGTGGGGGTGAGAGGGGGAGGGATGTGGGGGTGAGAGGGGGAGGGATGTGGGGGTGAGAGGGGGAGGGATGTGGGGGTGAGAGAGGGAGGGATGTGGGGGTGAGAGAGGGAGGGGGAGGGATGTGGGGGTGAGAGAGGGAGGGATGTGGGGGTGAGAGGGGGAGGGATGTGGGGGTGAGAGAGGGAGGGATGTGGGGGTGAGAGAGGGAGGGATGTGGGGGTGAGAGAGGGAGGGATGTGGGGGTGAGAGAGGGAGGGATGTGGGGGTGAGAGAGGGAGGGATGTGGGGGTGAGAGAGGGAGGGGGAGGGATGTGGGGGTGAGAGAGGGAGGGGTGGGGGGTGAGAGAGGGAGGGGTGGGGGTGAGAGAGGGAGGGGGAGGGATGTGGGGGTGAGAGAGGGAGGGGTGGGGGGTGAGAGAGGGAGGGGTGGGGGGTGAGAGAGGGAGGGATGTGGGGGTGAGAGAGGGAGGGATGTGGGGTGAGAGAGGGAGGGATGTGGGGGTGAGAGAGGGAGGGATGTGGGGGTGAGAGAGGGAGGGATGTGGGGTGTGAGAGAGGGAGGGATGTGGGGGTGAGAGAGGGAGGGGGAGGGGGAGGGATGTGGGGGTGAGAGAGGGAGGGGTGGGGGGGTGAGAGAGGGAGGGATGTGGGGGGTGAGAGGGGGAGGGATGTGGGGGTGGAGAGAGGGAGGGATGTGGGGGTGAGAGGGGGAGGGATGTGGGGGTGAGAGAGGGAGGGATGTGGGGGTGAGAGGGGGAGGGGGAGGGATGTGGGGGTGAGAGAGGGAGGGATGTGGGGGTGAGAGGGGGAGGGATGTGGGGGTGAGAGGGGGAGGGATGTGGGGGTGAGAGGGGAGGGATGTGGGGGTGAGAGAGGGAGGGATGTGGGGGTGAGAAGAGGGAGGGGGAGGGATGTGGGGGTGAGAGAGGGAGGGGTGGGGGGTGAGAGGGGGAGGGATGTGGGGGTGAGAGAGGGAGGGATGTGGGGGTGAGAGAGGGAGGGATGTGGGGGTGAGAGAGGGAGGGATGTGGGGGTGAGAGAGGGAGGGATGTGGGGGTGAGAGAGGGAGGGGGAGGGATGTGGGGGTGAGAGAGGGAGGGGTGGGGGGTGAGAGAGGGAGGGGTGGGGGTGAGAGAGGGAGGGGTGGGGGGTGAGAGAGGGAGGGGTGGGGGTGAGAGAGGGAGGGATGTGGGGGTGAGAGAGGGAGGGATGTGGGGGTGAGAGAGGGAGGGATGTGGGGGTGAGAGAGGGAGGGATGTGGGGGTGAGAGAGGGAGGGATGTGGGGGTGAGAGAGGGAGGGGGAGGGGGAGGGATGTGGGGGTGAGAGAGGGAGGGGTGGGGGGGTGAGAGGGGGAGGGGTGGGGGTGAGAGAGGGAGGGATGTGGGGGTGAGAGGGGGAGGGATGTGGGGGTGAGAGAGGGAGGGATGTGGGGGTGAGAGAGGGAGGGATGTGGGGGTGAGAGAGGGAGGGATGTGGGGTGTGAGAGAGGGAGGGATGTGGGGGTGAGAGAGGGAGGGGGAGGGGGAGGGATGTGGGGGTGAGAGGGGGAGGGGGAGGGGGAGGGATGTGGGGGTGAGAGGGGGAGGGATGTGGGGGTGAGAGAGGGAGGGGTGGGGGTGAGAGAGGGAGGGATGTGGGGGTGAGAGAGGGAGGGGGAGGGGGAGGGGTGGGGGTGAGAGAGGGAGGGGTGGGGGTGAGAGGGGGAGGGATGTGGGGGTGAGAGAGGGAGGGATGTGGGGGTGAGAGAGGGAGGGATGTGGGGGTGAGAGAGGGAGGGATGTGGTGGTGAGAGGGGGAGGGATGTGGGGGTGAGAGGGGGAGGGATGTGGGGGTGAGAGAGGGAGGGGTGGGGGGTGAGAGGGGGAGGGGGAGGGATGTGGGGGTGAGAGGGGGAGGGATGTGGGGGTGAGAGAGGGAGGGATGTGGGGGTGAGAGAGGGAGGGATGTGGTGGTGAGAGGGGGAGGGGTGGGGGTGAGAGAGGGAGGGATGTGGGGGTGAGAGAGGGAGGGATGTGGGGGTGAGAGAGGGAGGGATGTGGGGGTGAGAGGGGGAGGGATGTGGGGGTGAGAGGGGGAGGATGTGGGGGTGAGAGGGGGAGGGGTGGGGGGTGAGAGAGGGAGGGATGTGGGGTGAGAGAGGGAGGGATGTGGGGGTGAGAGGGGGAGGGGTGGGGGTGAGAGAGGGAGGGATGTGGGGGTGAGAGAGGGAGGGATGTGGGGGTGAGAGAGGGAGGGATGTGGGGGTGAGAGAGGGAGGGGTGTGGGGGTGAGAGAGGGAGGGATGTGGGGGTGAGAGAGGGAGGGATGTGGGGGTGAGAGAGGGAGGGATGTGGGGGTGAGAGAGGGAGGGGGAGGGGGAGGGGTGGGGGGTGAGAGAGGGAGGGATGTGGGGGTGAGAGAGGGAGGGGTGGGGGGTGAGAGAGGGAGGGGTGGGGGGTGAGAGAGGGAGGGGGAGGGGGAGGGATGTGGGGGTGAGAGAGGGAGGGGTGGGGGGTGAGAGAGGGAGGGATGTGGGGGTGAGAGAGGGAGGGATGTGGGGGTGAGAGAGGGAGGGATGTGGGGGTGAGAGAGGGAGGGGTGGGGGGTGAGAGAGGGAGGGATGTGGGGGTGAGAGAGGGAGGGATGTGGGGGTGAGAGAGGGAGGGGTGGGGGTGAGAGAGGGAGGGATGTGGGGGTGAGAGAGGGAGGGATGTGGGGGTGAGAGAGGGAGGGATGTGGGGGTGAGAGAGGGAGGGATGTGGGGGTGAGAGAGGGAGGGATGTGGGGGTGAGAGGGGGAGGGATGTGGGGGTGAGAGGGGGAGGGGTGGGGGGTGAGAGAGGGAGGGGGAGGGGGAGGGATGTGGGGGTGAGAGAGGGAGGGATGTGGGGGTGAGAGAGGGAGGGGGAGGGGGAGGGGTGGGGGTGAGAGAGGGAGGGATGTGGGGGTGAGAGGGGGAGGGGTGGGGGGTGAGAGAGGGAGGGATGTGGGGGTGAGAGAGGGAGGGATGTGGGGGTGAGAGAGGGAGGGGGAGGGGGAGGGATGTGGGGGTGAGAGGGGGAGGGGTGGGGGGTGAGAGAGGGAGGGATGTGGGGGTGAGAGAGGGAGGGATGTGGGGGTGAGAGAGGGAGGGATGTGGGGGTGAGAGAGGGAGGGATGTGGGGGTGAGAGAGGGAGGGGTGGGGGTGAGAGAGGGAGGGATGTGGGGGTGAGAGAGGGAGGGATGTGGGGGTGAGAGAGGGAGGGGTGGGGGTGAGAGAGGGAGGGATGTGGGGGTGAGAGAGGGAGGGGTGTGGGGGTGAGAGAGGGAGGGATGTGGGGGTGAGAGAGGGAGGGATGTGGGGGTGAGAGAGGGAGGGATGTGGGGGTGAGAGGGGGAGGGGGAGGGGGAGGGATGTGGGGGTGAGAGGGGGAGGGGTGGGGGTGAGAGAGGGAGGGGGAGGGGGAGGGATGTGGGGGTGAGAGAGGGAGGGATGTGGGGGTGAGAGAGGGAGGGATGTGGGGGTGAGAGAGGGAGGGGGAGGGGGAGGGGTGGGGGTGAGAGAGGGAGGGATGTGGGGGTGAGAGAGGGAGGGGGAGGGGGAGGGGTGGGGGTGAGAGAGGGAGGGGTGTGGGGGTGAGAGAGGGAGGGATGTGGGGGTGAGAGGGGGAGGGATGTGGGGGTGAGAGAGGGAGGGATGTGGGGGTGAGAGAGGGAGGGATGTGGGGGTGAGAGAGGGAGGGGTGGGGGGTGAGAGAGGGAGGGATGTGGGGGTGAGAGGGGGAGGGATGTGGGGGTGAGAGAGGGAGGGATGTGGGGGTGAGAGAGGGAGGGGTGGGGGGTGAGAGAGGGAGGGATGTGGGGGTGAGAGGGGGAGGGATGTGGGGGTGAGAGGGGGAGGGATGTGGGGTGAGAGGGGGAGGGATGTGGGGGTGAGAGGGGGAGGGATGTGGGGGTGAGAGGGGGAGGGATGTGGGGGTGAGAGAGGGAGGGATGTGGGGGTGAGAGAGGGAGGGATGTGGGGGTGAGAGGGGGAGGGATGTGGGGGTGAGAGAGGGAGGGATGTGGGGGTGAGAGGGGGAGGGATGTGGGGGTGAGAGAGGGAGGGATGTGGGGGTGAGAGGGGGAGGGATGTGGGGGTGAGAGGGGGAGGGATGTGGGCGTGAGAGGGGGTGGGGTGGGGGTGAGAGGGGGAGGGATGTGGGGGTGAGAGGGGGTGGGGTGGGGGTGAGAGGGGGAGGGATGTGGGGGTGAGAGAGGGAGGGATGTGGGGGTGAGAGAGGGAGGGATGTGGGGGTGAGAGAGGGAGGGGGAGGGGTGAGAGAGGGAGGGATGTGGGGTGAGAGAGGGAGGGATGTGGGGGTGAGAGAGGGAGGGATGTGGGGGTGAGAGAGGGAGGGATGTGGGGGTGAGAGAGGGAGGGATGTGGGGGTGAGAGAGGGAGGGATGTGGGGGTGAGAGAGGGAGGGGGAGGGGGAGGGATGTGGGGGTGAGAGGGGGAGGGATGTGGGGGTGAGAGGGGGAGGGGGAGGGGGAGGGATGTGGGGGTGAGAGAGGGAGGGGGAGGGGGAGGGATGTGGGGGTGAGAGGGGGAGGGATGTGGGGGTGAGAGAGGGAGGGATGTGGGGGTGAGAGGGGGAGGGGTGGGGGGTGAGAGAGGGAGGGATGTGGGGGTGAGAGAGGGAGGGATGTGGGGTGAGAGGGGGAGGGATGGGGGGTGAGAGGGGGAGGGATGTGGGGGTGAGAGAGGGAGGGATGTGGGGGTGAGAGAGGGAGGGATGTGGGGGGGGGAGGGGGAGGGATGTGGGGGTGAGAGGGGGAGGGATGTGGGGGTGAGAGAGGGAGGGATGTGGGGGTGAGAGAGGGAGGGATGTGGGGGTGAGAGAGGGAGGGATGTGGGGGTGAGAGAGGGAGGGATGTGGGGGTGAGAGAGGGAGGGATGTGGGGGTGAGAGAGGGAGGGATGTGGGGGTGAGAGAGGGAGGGATGTGGGGGTGAGAGAGGGAGGGATGTGGGGGTGAGAGAGGGAGGATGTGGGGGTGAGAGAGGGAGGGATGTGGGGGGGGGAGGGGGAGGGATGTGGGGGTGAGAGGGGGAGGGATGTGGGGGTGAGAGGGGGAGGGATGTGGGGGTGAGAGAGGGAGGGATGTGGGGGTGAGAGAGGGAGGGATGTGGGGGTGAGAGAGGGAGGGATGTGGGGGTGAGAGAGGGAGGGATGTGGGGGTGAGAGGGGGAGGGATGTGGGGGTGAGAGAGGAGGGATGTGGGGGTGAGAGGGGGAGGGATGTGGGGGGTGAGAGAGGGAGGGATGTGGGGGTGAGAGAGGGAGGGGGAGGGGGAGGGATGTGGGGGTGAGAGGGGGAGGGATGTGGGGGTGAGGGAGGGGGAGGGATGTGGGGGTGAGAGGGGGAGGGATGTGGGGGTGAGAGAGGGAGGGGGAGGGGGAGGGATGTGGGGGTGAGAGGGGGAGGGATGTGGGGGTGAGAGGGGGAGGGATGTGGGGGTGAGAGGGGGAGGGTGGGGGGTGAGGGGGGGAGGGGTGGGGGTGAGAGAGGGAGGGGTGGGGGTGAGAGAGGGAGGGATGTGGGGGTGAGAGAGGGAGGGATGTGGGGGTGAGAGGGGGAGGGATGTGGGGGTGAGAGAGGGAGGGATGTGGGGGTGAGAGAGGGAGGGATGTGGGGGTGAGAGGGGGAGGGATGTGGGGGTGAGAGAGGGAGGGGTGGGGGTGAGAGGGGGAGGGGTGGGGGTGAGAGAGGGAGGGGGAGGGGGAGGGATGTGGGGGTGAGAGAGGGAGGGATGTGGGGGTGAGAGGGGGAGGGGGAGGGATGTGGGGGTGAGAGAGGGAGGGATGTGGGGGTGAGAGAGGGAGGGATGTGGGGGTGAGAGAGGGAGGGATGTGGGGGTGAGAGAGGGAGGGGTGTGGGGGGTGAGAGGGGGAGGGATGTGGGGGTGAGAGAGGGAGGGATGTGGGGGTGAGAGAGGGAGGGATGTGGGGGTGAGAGGGGGAGGGATGTGGGGGTGAGAGAGGGAGGGGTGTGGGGGGTGAGAGGGGGAGGGATGTGGGGGTGAGAGAGGGAGGGATGTGGGGGTGAGAGAGGGAGGGATGTGGGGGTGAGAGGGGGAGGGATGTGGGGGTGAGAGAGGGAGGGGTGGGGGTGAGAGGGGGAGGGGTGGGGGTGAGAGAGGGAGGGATGTGGGGGTGAGAGAGGGAGGGATGTGGGGGTGAGAGAGGGAGGGGGAGGGGGAGGGATGTGGGGGTGAGAGAGGGAGGGATGTGGGGGTGAGAGAGGGAGGGATGTGGGGGTGAGAGAGGGAGGGGGAGGGGGAGGGATGTGGGGGTGAGAGAGGGAGGGATGTGGGGGTGAGAGAGGGAGGGATGTGGGGGTGAGAGAGGGAGGGATGTGGGGGTGAGAGAGGGAGGGATGTGGGGGTGAGAGAGGGAGGGATGTGGGGGTGAGAGAGGGAGGGATGTGGGGGTGAGAGAGGGAGGGATGTGGGGGTGAGAGAGGGAGGGATGTGGGGGTGAGAGAGGGAGGGATGTGGGGGTGAGAGAGGGAGGGATGTGGGGGTGAGAGAGGGAGGGGGAGGGGGAGGGATGTGGGGGTGAGAGAGGGAGGGATGTGGGGGTGAGAGAGGGAGGGATGTGGGGGTGAGAGAGGGAGGATGTGGGGGTGAGAGAGGGAGGGATGTGGGGGTGAGAGAGGGAGGGATGTGGGGGTGAGAGAGGGAGGGATGTGGGGGTGAGAGGGGGAGGGATGTGGGCGTGAGAGAGGGAGGGATGTGGGGGTGAGAGAGGGAGGGGTGGGGGGTGAGAGGGGGAGGGATGTGGGGGTGAGAGAGGGAGGGATGTGGGGGTGAGAGAGGGAGGGATGTGGGGGTGAGAGAGGGAGGGATGTGGGGGTGAGAGAGGGAGGGATGTGGGGGTGAGAGAGGGAGGGATGTGGGGGTGAGAGAGGAGGGATGTGGGGGTGAGAGAGGGAGGGATGTGGGGGTGAGAGAGGGAGGGATGTGGGGGTGAGAGAGGGAGGGATGTGGGGGTGAGAGGGGGAGGATGTGGGCGTGAGAGAGGGAGGGATGTGGGGGTGAGAGAGGGAGGGGTGGGGGGTGAGAGAGGGAGGGATGTGGGGGTGAGAGGGGGAGGGATGTGGGGGTGAGAGGGGGAGGGATGTGGGGGTGAGAGGGGGAGGGATGTGGGGGTGAGAGGGGAGGGATGTGGGGGTGAGAGGGGGTGGGGTGGGGGTGAGAGGGGGAGGGATGTGGGGGTGAGAGAGGGAGGGATGTGGGGGTGAGAGAGGGAGGGATGTGGGGGTGAGAGAGGGAGGGATGTGGGGGTGAGAGAGGGAGGGATGTGGGGGTGAGAGAGGGAGGGATGTGGGGGTGAGAGAGGGAGGGATGTGGGGGTGAGAGAGGGAGGGGGAGGGGGAGGGATGTGGGGGTGAGAGGGGGAGGGGTGTGGGGGTGAGAGAGGGAGGGATGTGGGGGTGAGAGAGGGAGGGATGTGGGGGTGAGAGGGGGAGGGATGTGGGCGTGAGAGAGGGAGGGATGTGGGGGTGAGAGAGGGAGGGGTGGGGGGTGAGAGAGGGAGGGATGTGGGGGTGAGAGGGGGAGGGATGTGGGGGTGAGAGGGGGAGGGATGTGGGGGTGAGAGGGGGAGGGATGTGGGGGTGAGAGGGGGAGGGATGTGGGGGTGAGAGGGGGTGGGGTGGGGGTGAGAGGGGGAGGGATGTGGGGGTGAGAGAGGGAGGGATGTGGGGTGAGAGAGGGAGGGATGTGGGGGTGAGAGAGGGAGGGATGTGGGGGTGAGAGAGGGAGGGATGTGGGGGTGAGAGAGGGAGGGGGAGGGGGAGGGATGTGGGGGTGAGAGGGGGAGGGATGTGGGGGTGAGAGGGGGAGGGATGTGGGGGTGAGAGAGGGAGGGGGAGGGGGAGGATGTGGGGGTGAGAGAGGGAGGGATGTGGGGGTGAGAGAGGGAGGGATGTGGGGGTGAGAGGGGGAGGGATGTGGGGGTGAGAGAGGGAGGGGGAGGGGGAGGGATGTGGGGGTGAGAGAGGGAGGGATGTGGGGGTGAGAGAGGGAGGGATGTGGGGGTGAGAGAGGGAGGGATGTGGGGGTGAGAGAGGGAGGGGGAGGGGGAGGGATGTGGGGGTGAGAGGGGGAGGGATGTGGGGGTGAGAGGGGGTGGGGTGGGGGTGAGAGGGGGAGGGATGTGGGGGTGAGAGAGGGAGGGATGTGGGGGTGAGAGAGGGAGGGATGTGGGGGTGAGAGAGGGAGGGATGTGGGGGTGAGAGAGGGAGGGATGTGGGGGTGAGAGAGGGAGGGGGAGGGGGAGGGATGTGGGGGTGAGAGGGGGAGGGATGTGGGGGTGAGAGGGGGAGGGATGTGGGGGTGAGAGAGGGAGGGGGAGGGGGAGGGATGTGGGGGTGAGAGGGGGAGGGATGTGGGGGTGAGAGGGGGAGGGGGAGGGGGAGGGATGTGGGGGTGAGAGAGGGAGGGGGAGGGGGAGGGATGTGGGGGTGAGAGGGGGAGGGATGTGGGGGTGAGAGAGGGAGGGATGTGGGGGTGAGAGGGGGAGGGGTGTGGGGGGTGAGAGGGGGAGGGGTGGGGGGTGAGAGAGGGAGGGATGTGGGGGTGAGAGAGGGAGGGATGTGGGGGTGAGAGGGGGAGGGATGGGGGGTGAGAGGGGGAGGGGGTGGGGGGTGAGAGAGGGAGGGATGTGGGGGTGAGAGGGGGAGGGATGTGGGGGTGAGAGAGGGAGGGATGTGGGGGTGAGAGAGGGAGGGATGTGGGGGTGAGAGAGGGAGGGGGAGGGGGAGGGATGTGGGGGTGAGAGAGGGAGGGATGTGGGGGTGAGAGAGGGAGGGGGAGGGGGAGGGATGTGGGGGTGAGAGAGGGAGGGGTGTGGGGGGTGAGAGGGGGAGGGGGAGGGATGTGGGGGTGAGAGGGGGAGGGATGTGGGGGTGAGAGGGGGAGGGATGTGGGGGTGAGAGAGGGAGGGATGTGGGGGTGAGAGGGGGAGGGATGTGGGGGTGAGAGGGGGAGGGATGTGGGGGTGAGAGAGGGAGGGATGTGGGGGTGAGAGAGGGAGGGGGAGGGGGTGAGAGGGGGAGGGATGTGGGGGTGAGAGAGGGAGGGGTGTGGGGGTGAGAGAGGGGGAGGGGGAGGGATGTGGGGGTGAGAGGGGGAGGGATGTGGGGGTGAGAGGGGGAGGGATGTGGGGGTGAGAGAGGGAGGGATGTGGGGGTGAGAGAGGGAGGGATGTGGGGGTGAGAGAGGGAGGGGGAGGGGGTGAGAGGGGGAGGGGGAGGGGGAGGGATGTGGGGGTGAGAGAGGGAGGGATGTGGGGGTGAGAGAGGGAGGGATGTGGGGGTGAGAGGGGGAGGGGGAGGGGGAGGATGTGGGGGTGAGAGGGGGAGGGATGTGGGGGTGAGAGAGGGAGGGGTGGGGGGTGAGAGAGGGAGGGGGAGGGGGTGAGAGGGGGAGGGATGTGGGGGTGAGAGAGGGAGGGATGTGGGGGTGAGAGAGGGAGGGATGTGGGGGTGAGAGGGGGAGGGATGTGGGGGTGAGAGAGGGAGGGATGTGGGGGTGAGAGGGGGAGGGATGTGGGGGTGAGAGAGGGAGGGGTGGGGGGTGAGAGAGGGAGGGGGAGGGGGTGACAGGGGGAGGGATGTGGGGGTGAGAGAGGGAGGGATGTGGGGGTGAGAGAGGGAGGGGTGGGGGGTGAGAGAGGGAGGGGGAGGGGGTGAGAGAGGGAGGGATGTGGGGGTGAGAGGGGGAGGGGGAGGGGGAGGGATGTGGGGGTGAGAGGGGGAGGGATGTGGGGGTGAGAGGGGGAGGGGGAGGGGGAGGGATGTGGGGGTGAGAGGGGGAGGGATGTGGGGGTGAGAGGGGGAGGGGTGGGGGTGAGAGGGGGAGGGATGTGGGGGTGAGAGAGGGAGGGATGTGGGGGTGAGAGGGGGAGGGATGTGGGGGTGAGAGGGGGAGGGATGTGGGGGTGAGAGAGGGAGGGGTGGGGGTGAGAGGGGGAGGGATGTGGGGGTGAGAGGGGGAGGGATGTGGGGGTGAGAGGGGGAGGGATGTGGGGGTGAGAGAGGGAGGGGTGGGGGTGAGAGGGGGAGGGATGTGGGGGTGAGAGGGGGAGGGATGTGGGGGTGAGAGGGGGAGGGATGTGGGGGTGAGAGAGGGAGGGATGTGGGGGTGAGAGAGGGAGGGATGTGGGGGTGAGAGAGGGAGGGGGAGGGGGAGGGATGTGGGGGTGAGAGAGGGAGGGGGAGGGGGAGGGATGTGGGGGTGAGAGAGGGAGGGATGTGGGGGTGAGAGAGGGAGGGGGAGGGGGAGGGATGTGGGGGTGAGAGAGGGAGGGATGTGGGGGTGAGAGAGGGAGGGGGAGGGGGAGGGATGTGGGGGTGAGAGAGGGAGGGATGTGGGGGTGAGAGAGGGAGGGATGTGGGGGTGAGAGAGGGAGGGGGAGGGGGAGGGATGTGGGGGTGAGAGAGGGAGGGGTGGGGGGTGAGAGAGGGAGGGATGTGGGGGTGAGAGGGGGAGGGATGTGGGGGTGAGAGAGGGAGGGGTGTGGGGGTGAGAGGGGGAGGGATGTGGGGGTGAGAGAGGGAGGGGGAGGGGGAGGGATGTGGGGGTGAGAGGGGGAGGGATGTGGGGGTGAGAGAGGGAGGGATGTGGGGGTGAGAGAGGGAGGGGGAGGGGGAGGGATGTGGGGGTGAGAGAGGGAGGGATGTGGGGGTGAGAGAGGGAGGGGGAGGGGGTGAGAGAGGGAGGGGGAGGGGGAGGGATGTGGGGGTGAGAGAGGGAGGGATGTGGGGGTGAGAGAGGGAGGGGGAGGGGGTGAGAGAGGGAGGGGGAGGGTGAGGGATGTGGGGGTGAGAGAGGGAGGGATGTGGGGGTGAGAGAGGGAGGGATGTGGGGGTGAGAGGGGGAGGATGTGGGGGTGAGAGAGGGAGGGGTGGGGGGTGAGAGAGGGAGGGGGAGGGATGTGGGGGTGAGAGAGGGAGGGATGTGGGGGTGAGAGAGGGAGGGGGAGGGGGAGGGATGTGGGGGTGAGAGAGGGAGGGATGTGGGGGTGAGAGAGGGAGGGGGAGGGGGAGGGGTGGGGGGTGAGAGAGGGAGGGATGTGGGGGTGAGAGAGGGAGGGATGTGGGGGTGAGAGGGGGAGGGATGTGGGGGTGAGAGAGGGAGGGGGAGGGGGAGGGATGTGGGGGTGAGAGAGGGAGGGGTGGGGGGTGAGAGAGGGAGGGATGTGGGGGTGAGAGGGGGAGGGATGTGGGGGTGAGAGAGGGAGGGGGAGGGGGAGGGATGTGGGGGTGAGAGAGGGAGGGATGTGGGGGTGAGAGAGGGAGGGGGAGGGGGAGGGATGTGGGGGTGAGAGAGGGAGGGATGTGGGGGTGAGAGAGGGAGGGGGAGGGGGAGGGATGTGGGGGTGAGAGAGGGAGGGGTGGGGGGTGAGAGAGGGAGGGATGTGGGGGTGAGAGGGGGAGGGATGTGGGGGTGAGAGAGGGAGGGGTGTGGGGGTGAGAGGGGGAGGGATGTGGGGGTGAGAGAGGGAGGGGGAGGGGGAGGGATGTGGGGGTGAGAGAGGGAGGGATGTGGGGGTGAGAGAGGGAGGGGGAGGGGGAGGGATGTGGGGGTGAGAGAGGGAGGGATGTGGGGGTGAGAGAGGGAGGGGGAGGGGGTGAGAGAGGGAGGGGGAGGGGGAGGGATGTGGGGGTGAGAGAGGGAGGGGGAGGGGGAGGGATGTGGGGGTGAGAGAGGGAGGGATGTGGGGGTGAGAGAGGAGGGATGTGGGGGTGAGAGAGGGAGGGGGAGGGGGAGGGATGTGGGGGTGAGAGAGGGAGGGATGTGGGGGTGAGAGAGGGAGGGGTGGGGGGTGAGAGAGGGAGGGATGTGGGGGTGAGAGGGGGAGGGATGTGGGGGTGAGAGAGGGAGGGGTGGGGGGTGAGAGAGGGAGGGGGAGGGATGTGGGGGTGAGAGAGGGAGGGATGTGGGGGTGAGAGAGGGAGGGGGAGGGGGAGGGATGTGGGGGTGAGAGAGGGAGGGATGTGGGGGTGAGAGAGGGAGGGATGTGGGGGTGAGAGAGGGAGGGGTGGGGGTGAGAGAGGGAGGGATGTGGGGGTGAGAGGGGGAGGGGTGGGGGTGAGAGAGGGAGGGATGTGGGGGTGAGAGAGGGAGGGATGTGGGGGTGAGAGAGGGAGGGATGTGGGGGTGAGAGAGGGAGGGATGTGGGGGTGAGAGAGGGAGGGATGTGGGGGTGAGAGAGGGAGGGATGTGGGGGTGAGAGAGGGAGGGATGTGGGGGTGAGAGAGGGAGGGATGTGGGGGTGAGAGAGGGAGGGATGTGGGGGTGAGAGGGGGAGGGATGTGGGGGTGAGAGGGGGAGGGATGTGGGGGTGAGAGAGGGAGGGATGTGGGGGTGAGAGAGGGAGGGATGTGGGGGTGAGAGAGGGAGGGATGTGGGGTGAGAGGGGGAGGGATGTGGGGGTGAGAGAGGGAGGGATGTGGGGGTGAGAGGGGGAGGGATGTGGGGGTGAGAGGGGGAGGGATGTGGGGGTGAGAGAGGGAGGGATGTGGGGGTGAGAGAGGGAGGGATGTGGGGGTGAGAGAGGGAGGGATGTGGGGGTGAGAGGGGGAGGGATGTGGGGGTGAGAGAGGGAGGGATGTGGGGGTGAGAGAGGGAGGGGTGGGGGGTGAGAGAGGGAGGGATGTGGGGGTGAGAGAGGGAGGGGGAGGGGGAGGGATGTGGGGGTGAGAGAGGGAGGGATGTGGGGGTGAGAGGGGGAGGGATGTGGGGGTGAGAGGGGGAGGGGGAGGGATGTGGGGGTGAGAGAGGGAGGGATGTGGGGGTGAGAGAGGGAGGGATGTGGGGGTGAGAGGGGGAGGGATGTGGGGGTGAGAGAGGGAGGGATGTGGGGGTGAGAGAGGGAGGGGGAGGGATGTGGGGGTGAGAGGGGGAGGGGTGGGGGTGAGAGAGGGAGGGATGTGGGGGTGAGAGAGGGAGGGATGTGGGGGTGAGAGGGGGAGGGATGTGGGGGTGAGAGGGGGAGGGATGTGGGGGTGAGAGAGGGAGGGATGTGGGGGTGAGAGAGGGAGGGATGTGGGGGTGAGAGAGGGAGGGATGGGGGTGAGAGAGGGAGGGATGTGGGGGTGAGAGGGGGAGGGGTGGGGGGTGAGAGAGGGAGGGATGTGGGGGTGAGAGGGGGAGGGGGAGGGATGTGGGGGTGAGAGAGGGAGGGATGTGGGGGTGAGAGGGGGAGGGATGTGGGGGTGAGAGAGGGAGGGATGTGGGGGTGAGAGAGGGAGGGATGTGGGGGTGAGAGGGGGAGGGATGTGGGGGTGAGAGGGGGAGGGATGTGGGGGTGAGAGGGGGAGGGATGTGGGGGTGAGAGAGGGAGGGATGTGGGGGTGAGAGAGGGAGGGATGTGGGGGTGAGAGGGGAGGGATGTGGGGGTGAGAGGGGGAGGGATGTGGGGGTGAGAGGGGGAGGGATGTGGGGGTGAGATGGGGAGGGGGAGGGGTGAGAGAGGGAGGGGGAGGGGGAGGGATGTGGGGGTGAGAGAGGGAGGGATGTGGGGGTGAGAGAGGGAGGGATGTGGGGGTGAGAGAGGGAGGGATGTGGGGGTGAGAGAGGGAGGGATGTGGGGGTGAGAGAGGGAGGGATGTGGGGGTGAGAGAGGGAGGGATGTGGGGGTGAGAGAGGGAGGGGGAGGGATGTGGGGGTGAGAGGGGGAGGGATGTGGGGGTGAGAGGGGGAGGGGTGGGGGGTGAGAGAGGGAGGGATGTGGGGGTGAGAGGGGGAGGGATGTGGGGGTGAGAGAGGGAGGGATGTGGGGGTGAGAGAGGGAGGGATGTGGGGGTGAGAGAGGGAGGGATGTGGGGGTGAGAGAGGGAGGGGTGTGGGGGTGAGAGGGGGAGGGGGAGGGGGTGAGAGAGGGAGGGGTGTGGGGGTGAGAGGGGGAGGGGGAGGGGGTGAGAGGGGGAGGGGTGGGGGGTGAGAGAGGGAGGGATGTGGGGGTGAGAGGGGGAGGGATGTGGGGGTGAGAGAGGGAGGGATGTGGGGGTGAGAGAGGGAGGGGTGTGGGGGTGAGAGGGGGAGGGGGAGGGGGTGAGAGAGGGAGGGATGTGGGGGTGAGAGAGGGAGGGGTGTGGGGGTGAGAGGGGGAGGGGTGGGGGGTGAGAGAGGGAGGGATGTGGGGGTGAGAGGGGGAGGGATGTGGGGGTGAGAGAGGGAGGGATGTGGGGGTGAGAGAGGGAGGGATGTGGGGGTGAGAGAGGGAGGGATGTGGGGGTGAGAGAGGGAGGGATGTGGGGGTGAGAGAGGGAGGGGGAGGGATGTGGGGGTGAGAGGGGGAGGGATGTGGGGGTGAGAGGGGGAGGGGTGGGGGGTGAGAGAGGGAGGGATGTGGGGGTGAGAGGGGGAGGGATGTGGGGGTGAGAGGGGGAGGGGTGGGGGGTGAGAGAGGGAGGGATGTGGGGGTGAGAGAGGGAGGGGTGTGGGGGTGAGAGGGGGAGGGGGAGGGGGTGAGAGAGGGAGGGGTGTGGGGGTGAGAGGGGGAGGGATGTGGGGGTGAGAGAGGGAGGGATGTGGGGGTGAGAGGGGGAGGGGGAGGGGGAGGGATGTGGGGGTGAGAGAGGGAGGGGGAGGGGGAGGGATGTGGGGGTGAGGGGGGAGGGGGAGGGGGAGGGATGTGGGGGTGAGAGGGGGAGGGGTGGGGGGGTGAGAGAGGGAGGGATGTGGGGGTGAGAGGGGGAGGGATGTGGGGGTGAGAGAGGGAGGGGTGTGGGGGTGAGAGGGGGAGGGGGAGGGGGTGAGAGAGGGAGGGGTGTGGGGGGTGAGAGAGGGAGGGGTGTGGGGGTGAGAGAGGGAGGGATGTGGGGGTGAGAGGGGGAGGGGGAGGGATGTGGGGGTGAGAGAGGGAGGGATGTGGGGGTGAGAGAGGGAGGGATGTGGGGGTGAGAGGGGGAGGGGTGGGGGTGAGAGAGGGAGGGGGAGGGGGAGGGATGGGGGGTGAGAGAGGGAGGGGGAGGGGGAGGGATGTGGGGGTGAGAGAGGGAGGGGTGGGGGGGTGAGAGGGGGAGGGGTGGGGGTGAGAGGGGGAGGGATGTGGGGGTGAGAGAGGGAGGGGTGGGGGTGAGAGAGGGAGGGATGTGGGGGTGAGAGAGGGAGGGATGTGGGGGTGAGAGAGGGAGGGATGTGGGGGTGAGAGAGGGAGGGATGTGGGGGTGAGAGAGGGAGGGATGTGGGGGTGAGAGAGGGAGGGATGTGGGGGTGAGAGAGGGAGGGATGTGGGGGTGAGAGAGGGAGGGATGTGGGGGTGAGAGAGGGAGGGATGTGGGGGTGAGAGGGGGAGGGGGAGGGGGTGAGAGGGGGAGGGATGTGGGGGTGAGAGGGGGAGGGATGTGGGGGTGAGAGAGGGAGGGGGAGGGGGAGGGATGTGGGGGTGAGAGAGGGAGGGGGAGGGGGAGGGATGTGGGGGTGAGAGGGGGAGGGATGTGGGGGTGAGAGAGGGAGGGATGTGGGGGTGAGAGAGGGAGGGGGAGGGGGAGGGATGTGGGGGTGAGAGAGGGAGGGGGAGGGGGAGGGGTGGGGGGTGAGAGAGGGAGGGGGAGGGGGAGGGATGTGGGGGTGAGAGAGGGAGGGGTGGGGGGGTGAGAGGGGGAGGGGGAGGGGTGGGGGTGAGAGAGGGAGGGATGTGGGGGTGAGAGAGGGAGGGATGTGGGGGTGAGAGGGGGAGGGATGTGGGGGTGAGAGGGGGAGGGGGAGGGGGAGGGATGTGGGGGTGAGAGGGGGAGGGGGAGGGGGAGGGATGTGGGGGTGAGAGGGGGAGGGATGTGGGGGTGAGAGGGGGAGGGGGAGGGGGAGGGATGTGGGGGTGAGAGGGGGAGGGATGTGGGGGTGAGAGAGGGAGGGATGTGGGGGTGAGAGGGGGAGGGGGAGGGGGAGGGATGTGGGGGTGAGAGGGTGAGGGATGTGGGGGTGAGAGAGGGAGGGATGTGGGGGTGAGAGGGGGAGGGGGAGGGGGAGGGATGTGGGGGTGAGAGGGGGAGGGATGTGGGGGTGAGAGGGGGAGGGATGTGGGGGTGAGAGAGGGAGGGATGTGGGGGTGAGAGAGGGAGGGGGAGGGGGAGGGGTGGGGGTGAGAGAGGGAGGGATGTGGGGGTGAGAGAGGGAGGGATGTGGGGGTGAGAGGGGGAGGGATGGGGGGTGAGAGGGGGAGGGATGTGGGGGTGAGAGAGGGAGGGATGTGGGGGTGAGAGGGGGAGGGATGGGGGGTGAGAGGGGGAGGGATTTGGGGGTGAGAGAGGGAGGGATGTGGGGGTGAGAGAGGGAGGGATGTGGGGGTGAGAGAGGGAGGGATGTGGGGGTGAGAGAGGGAGGGATGTGGGGGTGAGAGAGGGAGGGATGTGGGGGTGAGAGAGGGAGGGATGTGGGGGGGGGAGGGGGAGGGATGGGGGGTGAGAGGGGGAGGGATGTGGGGGTGAGAGAGGGAGGGATGTGGGGGTGAGAGAGGGAGGGATGTGGGGGTGAGAGGGGGAGGGATGTGGGGGTGAGAGAGGGAGGGATGTGGGGGTGAGAGAGGGAGGGGGAGGGGGAGGGATGTGGGGGTGAGAGAGGGAGGGATGTGGGGGTGAGAGAGGGAGGGATGTGGGGGTGAGAGAGGGAGGGGGAGGGGGAGGGATGTGGGGGTGAGAGAGGGAGGGATGTGGGGGTGAGAGAGGGAGGGATGTGGGGGTGAGAGGGGGAGGGGGTGGGATGTGGGGGTGAGAGAGGGAGGGGGAGGGATGTGGGGGTGAGAGGGGGAGGGGGAGGGATGTGGGGGTGAGAGAGGGAGGGATGGGGGGGTGAGAGAGGGAGGGATGTGGGGGTGAGAGAGGGAGGGATGTGGGGGTGAGAGAGGGAGGGATGTGGGGGTGAGAGGGGGAGGGATGTGGGGGTGAGAGAGGGAGGGATGTGGGGGTGAGAGGGGGAGGGATGTGGGGGTGAGAGAGGGAGGGATGTGGGGGTGAGAGAGGGAGGGGGAGGGGGAGGGATGTGGGGGTGAGAGAGGGAGGGATGTGGGGGTGAGAGAGGGAGGGATGTGGGGGTGAGAGAGGGAGGGGGAGGGGGAGGGATGTGGGGGTGAGAGAGGGAGGGATGTGGGGGTGAGAGAGGGAGGGATGTGGGGGTGAGAGAGGGAGGGGGAGGGGGAGGGATGTGGGGGTGAGAGAGGGAGGGATGTGGGGGTGAGAGAGGGAGGGATGTGGGGGTGAGAGAGGGAGGGATGTGGGGGTGAGAGGGGGAGGGGGTGGGATGTGGGGGTGAGAGAGGGAGGGGAGGGATGTGGGGGTGAGAGGGGAGGGGGAGGGATGTGGGGGTGAGAGAGGGAGGGATGTGGGGGTGAGAGAGGGAGGGGGAGGGATGTGGGGGTGAGAGAGGGGAGGGATGTGGGGGTGAGAGAGGGAGGGATGTGGGGGTGAGAGAGGGAGGGGGAGGGGGAGGGATGTGGGGGTGAGAGGGGGAGGGGGGAGGGGGAGGGATGTGGGGGTGAGAGAGGGAGGGATGTGGGGGTGAGAGAGGGAGGGATGTGGGGGTGAGAGAGGGAGGGGAGGGGGAGGGATGTGGGGGTGAGAGAGGGAGGGATGTGGGGGTGAGAGAGGGAGGGATGTGGGGGTGAGAGAGGGAGGGATGTGGGGGTGAGAGAGGGAGGGATGTGGGGGTGAGAGGGGGAGGGATGTGGGGGTGAGAGGGGGAGGGATGTGGGGGTGAGAGAGGGAGGGATGTGGGGGTGAGAGGGGGAGGGGTGGGGGGTGAGCGTGCAGTGACCCCATCAGCCTCTCCTGTTGCCTACGTCACAACCAGGAGAGCGTCTGAAAAGTCCCTCATCGTCTGTGCAACTCATTGGAATGTTGTGAGGAACGGGACATCCAAACTTATCACTCAATGGACAATCTCTCCAAGCTTCCATAGTCTCCACACCATCAACCAGGCTGGGGTCAATCATCTCAGTGCCTAGGCCTGTGCTGACTGCAGCCACGCTCTCTCGCTGCACCATGTCCCCTCTGAAGCCGGAGCCTGTCAGGATGTGCTCTGCTTCGGGAAGGATCACCACAGCCCACAGCTTGCTGCAGGATCAGGGGGTGTGAGTGGAGTCACGCAACAGATACTCAGGTCATTTATAAACACAGACTAATACAGGACGGAGATGAGTGAGGATGACTCACTCCTTACAAGTGAAAGATAATAAATGTGCAGCATTTCTTCACGTGAATCCTGTGTGTACACATTCTACCTGTCCCTCTAATTTTGGAACACTTTTATGTCAAAATGTAACGTTTAGAATGGAAATCAGATTTAAACAGTTGCGTGTAACAATGCAGTTCTTCACTCCAGGTAAAAGATGGGGAGCAAGTTACACAACTGTAAATACTGACACACTCCCCGGGAACACCCCTGTAAATACTGACACACTCCTCGAGGATGCCCTGTAAACACTGACACACTCCCCGGGAACACCCCTGTAAATACTGACACACTCCCCGGGGACCCCCTGCAAATACTGACACACTCCCCGGGGACCCCCTGTAAATACTGACAAAATCCCCTGGGACCCGTCGCCTGTAAACACTGACACAATCCTCGGGGAACCCCTGTAAATACTGACACACCCTGGGGACTCGCTGTAAATACTGACACACTCACCGAGGACCCCCTGTAAATACTGACATGCTCCTCGAGGATCCCCTGTAGATAATGTCACACTCCCCGGGAACCCCCTGTAAATACTGACACACTCCCCGGGAACCCCCTGTAAATACTGACACACTGCCCGGGGACTCCCTGTAATTAGGGACACACTCCTTGCGGACTGCCTGAAAATACTGACACACTCCCGGGGACCCCCTGTAAATACTGACACGTTCCTCGAGGATCCCCTGTAAATACTGGCACACTCCCCGGGACCCCATGTAAATACTGACAAACACCCTGGGGACCACCTGTAAATACTGACACACTCCCCGAGGATAACCTGTAAATACTGACACACTCCCCGGAGACTCCCTGTAAATACTAACACGCTCCACGGGGACCCCCCTGTAAATACTGACAAACTCCCCAGGGACCCCCTGTAAATACTGATACACTCCGCGGGGAACCCCTGTAAATACTGACACATCCCCGTGACCCCCTGTAAATACTGATACACTCCCCGGGGACACCTGGTAAATACTGACACACTCGCGGGGGACCCCTGTAAATACTGACACACACCCTGGGGACTCCCTGTAAATACTGACACACTCACCGAGGACCCCCTGTAAATATTGACACACTCCTCGAGGATCCCCTGTAGATAATGTCACACTCCCCGAGGATCCCTCATAAATACTGACACATCCCCGTGACCCCCTGTAAATACCGATACACTCCCCGGGGACACCTGGTAAATACTGACACACTCGCGGGGGACCCCTGTAAATACTGACACACACCCTGGGGACTCCCTGTAAATACTGACACACTCACCGAGGACCCCCTGTAAATATTGACACACTCCTCGAGGATCCCCTGTAGATAATGTCACACTCCCCGAGGATCCCTCATAAATACTGACACACTCCCCGGGGACCCCCCGTAAATACTGACCCAGTCCCCGGGGACCCCCCTGTAAATACTGACACACTCCCCGGGGACACACCGTAAATACTGACACAGTCCCCGGGGACCCCCCTGTAAATACTGACACACTCCCCGGGGACCCCCCCTATAAATACTGACACACTCCCCGGGAACCCCCCCTATAAATACTGACACACTCCCCGGGGACCCCCTGTAAATACTGACACACTCCCCGGGGACCCCCCCTATAAATACTGACACACTCCCCGGGGACCCCCTGTAAATACTGACACACTCCCCGGGAACCCCCTGTAAATACTGACACACTGCCCGGGGACTCCCTGTAATTATGGACACACTCCTTGCGGACTGCCTGAAAATACTGACACACTCCCAGGGGATCCCCTGTAAATACTGACACATTCCTCGAGGATCCCCTGTAAATACTGACACACTCCCCGGGACCCCCTGTAAATACTGAAACACTCCCTGCGGATAACCTGTAAATACTGACACACTCCCCGGAGACTCCCTGTAAATACTAACACACTCCACGGGGACCCCCCTGTAAATACTGACACACTCCCCAGGGACCCCCTGTAAATACTGACACACTCCCCGGAGACACCCTGTAAATACTGACACACTCCCCAGGGACTCCCTGTAAATACTGACACACTCCCCAGGGACCCCCTGTAAATACTGACACACTCCCCAGGGACTCCCTGTAAATACTGACACACGCCCCGGAGACACCCTGTAAATACTGACACACTCCCCAGGGACTCCCTGTAAATACTGATACACTCCACGGGGACACCTGGTAAATACTGACACACTCGCGGGGGAACCCCTGTAAATACTGACACACTCCCCGGGGACCCCCCTGTAAATACTGACACACTCCCCGGGGACACCCTTTCAATACTGACACACTCCCCGGGGACGCCCTGTAAATACTGACACATTCCTCGAGGATCCCCTGTAAATACTGACACACTCCCCGGAGAACCCCTGTAAATACTGACAAACTCCCTGGGGACCACCTGTAAATACTGAAACACTCCTCGAGGATCCCCTGTAAATACTAACACAATCCACGGGGACCAGCTGTAAATACTGACACACACCCCGGGGAACCCATGTAAATACTGACACACTCCCCGGGGACCCCCTGTAAATAATGACACCCTCCCCAGAGACCCCCTGTAAATACAGACACACACCTCGAGTATCTCCTGTAATTACTGACAGACACCCCGGTGACCCCCTGTAAATACTGACACACT
Organism: Carcharodon carcharias; assembly: GCF_017639515.1. Lineage (NCBI taxonomy): Eukaryota > Metazoa > Chordata > Chondrichthyes > Lamniformes > Lamnidae > Carcharodon > Carcharodon carcharias. The sequence goes on from NW_024470767.1 coordinate 3,277,680, forward strand.
CCCCGGGGACTCCCCAGTAAATACTGACACACTCCCCGGGGACTCTCCTGTAAATACTGACACACTCCTCGAGTATCCCCTGTAAATACTGAAACACTGCCCGAGGATAAACTGTAAATACTGACACACACCCCGGGGACCCCCTGTAAATACTGACAAACTCGCCGGGGACCCCCTGTAAATACTGACACACTCCTCGAGGATCCCCTGTAAATACTAACACACTCCCCGGGGACCCTCTGTAAATACTGACACACTCCCCGGGACCCTCTGTAAATACTGACAAACACCCTGGGGACCACCTGTAAATACTGACGCACTCCCCGAGGATAACCTGTAAATACTGACACACTCCCCGGAGACTCCCTGCAAATACTAACACACTCCACGGGGACCCCCCTGTAAATACTGACAAACTCCCCAGGGACCCCCTGTAAATACTGATACACTCCGGGGGAACCCCTGTAAATACTGACACATCCCCGTGACCCCCTGTAAATACTGATACACTCCCCGGGGACACCTGGTAAATACTGACACACTCGCGGGGGACCCCTGTAAATACTGACACACACCCTGGTGACTCCCTGTAAATACTGACACACTCACCGAGGAGCCCCTGTAAATACTGACACACTCCTCGAGGATCCCCTGTAGATAATGTCACACTCCCCGAGGATCCCTCATAAATACTGACACACTCCCTGGGGACCCCCCGTAAATACCGACCCAGTCCCCGGGGACCCCCCTGTAAATACTGACACACTCCCCGGGGACACCCCGTAAATACTGACACAGTCCCCGGGGACTCCCCTGTAAATACTGACACACTCCCCGGGGACCCCCCCTGTAAATACTGACACACTCCCCGGGAACCCCCTGTAAATACTGACACACTGCCCGGGGACTCACTGTAATTACGGACACACTCCTTGCGGACTGCCTGAAAATACTGACACACTCCCAGGGGATACCCTGTAAATACTGACACATACCTCGAGAATCCCCTGTAAATACTGACACACTCCCCGGGACCCCCTGTAAATACTGAAATACTCCCTGCGGATAACCTGTAAATACTGACACACTCCCCGGAGACTCCCTGTAAATACTAACACACTCCACGGGGACCCCCCTGTAAATACTGACACACTCCCCAGGGACCCCCTGTAAATACTGACACACTCCCCGGAGACACCCTGTAAATACTGACACACTCCCCAGGGACTCCCTGTAAATACTGATACACTCCCCGGGGACCCCCTGTAAATACTGACACACTCCCCGGAGACACCCTGTAAATACTGACACACTCCCCAGGGACTCCCTGTAAATACTGACACACGCCCCAGAGACACCCTGTAAATACTGACACACTCCCCAGGGACTCCCTGTAAATACTGATACACTCCACGGGGACACCTGGTAAATACTGACACACACGCGGGGGAACCCCTGTAAATACTGACACAGTCCCCGGGGAACCCCTTGTAAATACTGACACACTCCCCGGGGACACCCTTTCAATACTGACACACTCCCCGGGGACGCCCTGTAAATACTGACACATTCCTCGAGGATCCCCTGTAAATACTGACACACACCCCAGGGACCCCCTGTAAATAATGACACACTCCCCAGAGACCCCCTGTAAATACAGACACACACCTCGAGTATCTCCTGTAATTACTGACAGACACCCCGGTGACCCCCTGTAAATACTGACACACTCGCCGGGGACTCCCCAGTAAATACTGACACACTCCCCGGGGACTCTCCTGTAAATACTGACACACTCCTCGAGTATCCCCTGTAAATACTGACACACTGCCCGAGGATAAACTGTAAATACTGACACACACCCCGGGGACCCCCTGTAAATACTGACAAACTCGCCGGGGACCCCCTGTAAATACTGACACACTCCCCGGGGATCCCCTGTAAATTCTGACGCAGTCCACGGGGACCCCCCTGCAAATACTGACACACTCCCCGGGGACCCCCTGTAAATACTGACACCCTCCCTGCGTACATCATGTAAATACTGACACACTCCTCGGGGACCCCCCTGTAAATACAGACACACTCCCCTGGACCCCCTGTAAATACTGACACACTCCACTGGACCCCCTGTAAATACAGACACACTCCCCGGGGACCCCCTGTAAATACTGACACACTCCCCGGGGAACCCCTTGTAAATACTGACACACTCCCCGGGGAACTCCTGTAAATACTGACACACTGCCCAGGGACCCCCTTTAAATACTAACACATTCCCTGGGTCTCAGTGTAAATACTGACACACTCCCCGGGAACCCCCTGTAAATACTGAAACACTCTCCGGGGACCCCCTGTAAATATTGACACACTCCCCAGGGACACCCAGTAAATACTGACACACTCCCCGGGGACCCCCTGTAAATACTGACATACGACCCGGGGACCCGCAGTAAATACTGACACACTCCCCGGGGACCCCCCGTAAATACTGACACACACCCCGGGGAACCCCTGTAAATACTGACACACTCCCCGGGGAACACCCTGAAAATACTGACACACTCCCCGGGGAACCCCTGTAAATACTGACACACTCCCCGGGGACCCTCTGTAAATACTGACACACTCCCAATGGACCCCCCTGTAAATACTGACACACTCCCCGGGGACCCCCTGTAAATACTGACACACGCCCCGGGGACCCCCAGTAAATACTGACACACTCCCCGGGGACCCACTGTAAATAATGACAAACTCCTCAGAGACCCCCTGTAAATACTGACACACTCCCCGGGGACTCTCCTGTAAATACTGACACACTCCTCGAGTATCCCCTGTAAATACTGACACACTGCCCGAGGATAAACTGTAAATACTGACACACACCCCGGGGACCCCCTGTAAATACTGACACACTCCCTGGGGACCCCCTGTAAATACTGACACACTCCCCGGGGATACCCTGTAAATACTGACACAGTCCCCGGTGAGTCCCTGTAAATACTGACACACACCCTGGGGACCCCCTGTAAATACTGACACACTCCCTGGGGACCCCCTGTAAATACTGACACACACTCCGGGGAACCCATGTAAATACTGACACACTCCCCGGGGACCCACTGTAAATAATGACAAACTCCTCAGAGACCCCCTGTAAATACTGACACACTCCCCGGGGACTCTCCTGTAAATACTGACACACTCCTCGAGTATCCCCTGTAAATACTGACACACTGCCCGAGGATAAACTGTAAATACTGACACACACCCCGGGGACCCCCTGTAAATACTGACAAACTCGCCGGGGACCCCCTGTAAATACTGACACACACCTCGAGGATCCCCTGTAAATACTAACACACTCCCCGGGGACCCTCTGTAAATACTGACACACTCCCCAAAGACCCTCTGTAAATACTGACACACTCCCCGGGGATCCCCTGTAAATTCTGACGCAGTCCACGGGGACCCCCCTGCAAATACTGACACACTCCCCGGGGACCCCCTGTAAATACTGACACCCTCCCTGCGTACATCATGTAAATACTGACACACTCCTCGGGGACCCCCCTGTAAATACAGACACACTCCCCTGGACCCCCGGTAAATACTGACACACTCCACAGGACCCCCTGTAAATACAGACACACTCCCCGGGGACCCCCTGTAAATACTGACACACTCCCCGGGGAACCCCTTGTAAATACTGACACACTCCCCAGGGACACCCTGTAAATACTGACACACTCCCCGGGGAACTCCTGTAAATACTGACTAACTGCCCAGGGACCCCCTTTAAATACTAACACATTCCCTGGGTCTCAGTGTAAATACTGACACACTCCCCGGGAACCCCCTGTAAATACTGAAACACTCTCCGGGGACCCCCTGTAAATATTGACACACTCCCCAGGGACACCCAGTAAATACTGACACACTCCCCGGGGACCCCCTGTAAATACTGACATACGACCCGGGGACCCGCAGTAAATACTGACACACACCCCGGGGACCCCCCGTAAATACTGACACACACCCCGGGGAACCCCTGTAAATACTGACACACTCCCCGGGGAACACCCTGAAAATACTGACACACTCCCCGGGGACCCCCTGTAAATACTGACACACTCCCAATGGACCCCCCTGTAAATACTGACACACTCCCAATGGACCCCCCTGTAAATACCGACACTCTCCCCCGGGGACCCCCCTGTAAATACTGAAACACTCCCCGGGGACTCCTCTGTAAATACTGACACACTCCCCAGGGACTCCCCTGTAAAAACTGATACACTCCCCGGGGACACCCCTGTAAATACTGAGACACACCCCGGGACCCCCTGTAAATACTGACAAACTCCCCGGAGACCCCCTGTAAATACTGACACAGTCCCCGGGAACTCCCTGTAAATACTGACACACTCCCCGGGGACCCCCTGTAAATACTGACACACTCCCCGGGAACCCCCTGTAAATACTGACACACACCCCGGGGACCCCCTGTAAATACTGACACACTCCCCGGGGTCCCCCTGTAAATACTGACACACTCCCCAGGGACTCCCTTGTAAATACTGACACACTCCCCAGCGACTCCATTGTAAATACTGACACACTCACCCGGGGAGCCCCTGTAAGTACTGACACACTCCCCAGGGATTCCCTCTAAATACTGACACACTCCCCAGGGACTCCCCTGTAAATACTGACACACTCCCCAGGAACTCCCTGTAAATACTGACACGCTCCCCGGGGACCCCTGTAAATACTGACACACTCCCCGGGGACTCCCTGTAAATACTGACACATTCCCCTGAGACTCCCCAGTAAATACTGACACACTCCCCGGGAACTCGCTGTAAATACTGATACATTCCCCGGGGACACCCCTGTAAATACTGACACACTCCCCGGGGACCCCCTGTAAATACTGACACACTCCCCGGGAACTCCCTGTAAATACTGAAACACTCCCTGGGGACCCACTGTAAATACTGAAACACTCACCGGGGACCCCCTGTAAATACTGACACATTCCCCGGGGACCCCCTGTAAATACTGACACACTCCCCGGGGACTCCCTGTAAATACTGACACACTCCCCAGGGACGCCCCTGTAAATACTGACACACTCCCCGGGAACTCCCTGTAAGTACTGACACGCTCCCCGGGGATCCCCTGTAAGTAATGACACGCTCCCCGGGGACCCCCTGTAAATACTGACACACTCCCCAGGGACTCCATTGTAAATACTGACACACTCCCCAGGGATCCCCTTTAAATACTGACACACTCACCCGGGGACACCCTGTAATTACGGACACACTCCCCGGGGATCCACTGTAAATACTGACACACTCCCCAGGGACTCCCCTGCAAATACTGACACACTCCATCGGAACTCCCTGTAAATACTGACACACTCCCCAGGGACTCCCCTGTAAATACTGACAGACTCCCCAGTAACTCCCTGTAAATACTGACACGCTCCCAGGGGACCCCTGTAAATACTGAGACACTCCCTGGGGACCCCCTGTAAAAACTTACACACTCCCCGGGGTCTCCCCTGTAAATACTGACACACTCTCCGGGGACCCCCCGGAAAATACTGACACGGTCCGCGGGGACCCCCCTATAAATACTGACACACACCCCGGGGTTACCCTGTAAATACTGACAAAGTCCCCGGGGACCCCCTGTAAATACTTACACACTCCCCGGGGACCCACTGTAAATAGTGACAAACTCCCCAGGGACTCAAAGTAAATACTGACAGACTCCCCGGGGACACCTGGTAAATACTGACACACTCCCCGGGGACACCCTCTAAATACTGACACACTCCTTGGGGACCCCAACTAAATACTAACACACTCCCCGGGGACACCCCTGTAAATACTAACAAACTACCCGGGGACCCCCTGTAAATACTGACACACTCCCCGGGGACCCCCTGGAAATACTGACACACTCCCCGGGGACCCCCTGTAAATACTGACACACTCCCCACGGGACCCCCCTGTAAATACTGAGAAACTCCCCATGGACCCCCTGTAAATACTGACACACTCATCGTGACCCCGTGTAAATACTGAAACACTCCCCGGGGACCACCTTTAAATAATGACACACTCCCCGGGGATCCCCTTTATATACGGACACACTGCCTGGGGACCCCAAATAAATACTGACACACTCATGAGGGATTCACTGCAAAAAACTGACACACTCCCCGGAGATCCCCATTAAATACTGACACACTCCCCGGGGACCCCCTGTCAATACTGACACAATCCCCGGGGACCCCCCTGTAAATACTGACACACTCCCCGGGAACACCCCTGTAAATACTGACACACTCTCTAGGGACCCCCTGTAAATACTGAAACACTTTCCGGGGACCCCCTGTAAGTACTGACACACTAACTGGGGACCCCGTGTAAATACTGACACACTCCCCGGGGACCCCCGTGTAAATACTGACACACTCCCCAGGGACTCACAGTAAATACTGACACACTCACCGGAGACTCCCTGTAAATACTGACACACTCCCCGGGGACTCCCTGTAAATACTGACACACTCAACAGGGACCCCCCTGTAAATACTGACACACTCCCCGGGGACCCCCTGTAAATACTGACACACTCAACAGGGACCCCCCTGTAAATACTGACACACTCCCCAGGGACCCACTGTAAATACTGACACACTCCCCGGGGACACCCTGTAAATACTGACTCACTCCCCGGGGACACCCTGTAAATACTGACACACTCTCCGGGGACCCCCCGGAAAATACTGACACGGTCCGCGGGGACCCCCCTATAAATACTGACACACACCCCGGGGTTACCCTGCAAATACTGACAAAGTCCCCGGGGACCCCCTGTAAATACTTACACACTCCCCGGGGACCCACTGTAAATAGTGACAAACTCCCCAGGGACTCAAAGTAAATACTGACAGACTCCCCGGGGACACCTGGTAAATACTGACACACTCCCCGGGGACACCCTCTAAATACTGACACACTCCTTGGGGACCCCAACTAAATACTGACACACTCCCCGGGGACACCCCTGTAAATACTAACAAACTACCCGGGGACCCCCTGTAAATACTGACACACTCCCCGGGGACCCCCTGGAAATACTGACACACTCCCCGGGGACCCCCTGTAAATACTGACACACTCCCCACGGGACCCCCCTGTAAATACTGAGAAACTCCCCATGGACCCCCTGTAAATACTGACACACTCATCGTGACCCCGTGTAAATACTGAAACACTCCCCGGGGACCACCTTTAAATAATGACACACTCCCCGGGGATCCCCTTTATATACGGACACACTGCCTGGGGACCCCAAATAAATACTGACACACTCATGAGGGATTCACTGCAAAAAACTGACACACTCCCCGGAGATCCCCATTAAATACTGACACACTCCCCGGGGACCCCCTGTAAATACTGACACAATCCCCGGGGACCTCCCTCTAAATACTGACACACTCCTCGAGGATGCCCTGTAAACAAAGACACACTCCCCGGGAACACCCATGTAAATACTGACACACTCCCTAGGGACCCCCTGTAAATACTGAAACACTTTCCGGGGACCCCCTGTAAATACTGACACACTCACTGGGGACCCCGTGTAAACACTGACACACTCCCCGGGGACCCCCGTGTAAATACTGACACACTCCCCAGGGACTCACAGTAAATACTGACACACTCACCGGAGACTCCCTGTAAATACTGACACACTCCCCGGGGACTCCCTGTAAATACTGACACACTCAACAGGGACCCCCCTGTAAATACTGACACACTCCCCGGGGACCCCCTGTAAATACTGACACACTCAACAGGGACCCCCCTGTAAATACTGACACACTCCCCGGGGACCCCTTGTAAATACTGACACACTCTCCAGGGACCCCCTTTAAATACTAACACACTTCCCTGGGTCTCAGTGTAAATACTGACACACTCCCCGGGAACCCCCTGTAAATACTGAAACACTCTCCGGGGACCCCCTGTAAATACTGACACACTCACTGGGGACCCCGTGTAAATACTGACACACTCCCCAACGAATCCCCTGTAAATACTGACACACTCCCCAGGCAACCCCTGTAAATAGTGACACACTCCCTGGGGACCCCCTGTAAATACTGACACACTCCCCGGGGACCCCCCTGTAAATACTGACACACTCCCCAGGGACTCCACTGTAAATACTGAAACACTCCCAAGGAACTCCCTGTAAATACTGACATGCTCCCCGGGGACCCCTGTAAATACTTACTCACTCCCCGGGGACTCCCCTGTAAATACTGACACACTCCCCAGCGACTCCCCTGTAAATACTGACACACTCCCCAGGCACCCCCTGTAAATAGTGACACACTCCCTGGGGACCACCTGTACATTCTGACACAATCCCCGGGGAACCCCCTGCAAATACTGACACACTCCCCGGGGACCCCCGGTAAATACTGACACACTCCCCAGGGACTCCCTGTAAATACTGACACACTCCCTGTGGTCTCCCTGTAAATACTGACACACTCCCCGGGGACCCCCTGTAAATACTGACACACTCCCCGGGGAACCCTGTAAATACTGACACACTCCCCATGGACCCCCTGTAAATACTGACACACTCACCGTGACCCCGTGTAAATACTGAAACACTCCCCGGGGACCACCTTTAAATAATGACACACTCCCCGGGGATCCCCTTTAAATACGGACACACTGCCTGGGGACCCCAAATAAATACTGACACACTCACCAGGGATTCACTGTAAATACTAACACACTCCCCGGAGATCCCCATTAAATACTGACACACTCCCCGGGGACCCCCTGTAAACACTGACACACTCCCCAGGGACTCACTGTAAATACTGACACATTCCCCGGAGACTCCCTGTAAATACTGACATACTCCCCGGGGACTCCCTGTAAATACTGACACATTCCTCGAGGATGCCCTGTAAACAAAGACACACTCCCCGGGAACACCCCTGTAAATACTGACACAATCCCTAGGGACCCCCTGTAAATACTGAAACACTTTCCGGGGACCCCCTGTAAATACTGACACACTCACTGGGGACCCCGTGTAAATACTGACACACTCCCCGGGGACCCCCGTGTAAATACTGACACACTCCCCAGGGACTCCCTGTAAATACTGACACACTCCCCGGGGACTCCCTGTAAATACTGACACACTCAACAGGGACCCCCCTGTAAATACTGACACACTCCCCGTGGACCCCCTGTAAATACTGACACACTCAACAGGAACCCCCCTGTAAATACTGACACACTCCCCGGGGACCCCCTGTAAATACTGACACACTCTCCAGGGACCCCCTTTAAATACTAACAAACTTCCCTGGGTCTCAGTGTAAATACTGACACACTCACTGGGGACCCTGTGTAAATACTGACACACTCCCCAGCGACTCCCCTGTAAATACTGACACACTCCCCAGGCAACCCCTGTAAATAGTGACACATTCCCTGGGGACCCCCTGTAAATTCTGACACACTCCCCGGGGAACCCCCTGCAAATAATGACACACTCCCCGGGGACCCCCCTGTAAATACTGACACACTCCCCTGGGACTCCACTGTAAATACTGAAACACTCCCAAGGAACTCCCTGTAAATACTGACACGCTCCCCGGGGACCCCTGTAAATACTTACACACTCCCCGGGGACTCCCCTGTAAATACTGACACACTCCCCAGCGACTCCCCTGTAAATACTGACACACTCCCCAGGCACCCCCTGTAAATAGTGACACACTCCCTGGGGACCACCTGAACATTCTGACACAATCCCCGGGGAACCCCCTGCAAATACTGACACACTCCCCGGGGACCCCCCTGTAAATACTGACACAATCCCCGGGGAACCCCCTGCAAATACTGACACACTCCCCGGGGACCCCCGGTAAATACTGACACACTCCCCGGGGACCCCCTGTAAATACTGACACACTCCCCGGGGACCCCCTGTAAATACTGACACACTCCCCGGGGACCCCCTGTAAATACTGACACACTCCCCAGGGACTCCCTGTAAATACTGACACACTCCCTGTGGTCTCCCTGTAAATACTGACACACTCCCCGGGGATCCCCCGTAAATACTGACACACTCCCCGGGGACCCCCTGTAAATACTGACACACTCCCCGGGGAACCCTGTAAATACTGAGACACTCCCCATGGACCCCCTGTAAATATTGACACACTCACCGTGACCCCGTGTAAATACTGACACACTCCCCGGGGACCACCTTTAAATAATGACACACTCCCCGGGGATCCCCTTTAAATACGGACACACTGCCTGGGGACCCCAAATAAATACTGACACACTCACCAGGGATTCACTGTAAATACTAACACACTCCCCGGAGATCCCCATTAAATACTGACACACTCCCCGGGGACACCCTGTAAACACTGACACACTCCCCAGGGACTCACTGTAAATACTGACACATTCCCCGGAGACTCCCTGTAAATACTGACACACTCCCCGGGGACTCCCTGTAAATACTGACACACTCCCCGGGGCCCCCCTGCAAATACTGACACACTCCCCGGAGAACCCCTGTAAATACTGACAAACTCCCTGGGGACCACCTGTAAATACTGAAACACTCCTCGAGGATCCCCTGTAAATACTAACACACTCCCCGGGGACCAGCTGTAAATACTGACACACACCCCGGGGACCCCCTGTAAATAATGACACACTCCCCAGAGACCCCCTGTAAATACAGACACACACCTCGAGTATCTCATGTAATTACTGACAGACACCCCGGTGACCCCCTGTAAATACTGACACACTCCCCGGGGACTCCCTGTAAATACTGACACACTCCTCGAGTATCCCCTGTAAATACTGACACACTGCCCGAGGATAAACTGTAAATACTGACACACACCCCGGGGACCCCCTGTAAATACTGACACACTCCCCGGGGACCCCCTGTAAATACTGAAACACTCCTCGAGGATCCCCTGTAAATACTAACACACTCCCCGGGGACCCCCCTGCAAATACTGACACACTCCCCGGGGACCCCCTGTAAATACTGACACCCTCCCTGCGTACATCATGTAAATACTGACACACTCCTCGGGGACCCCCCTGTAAATGCAGACACACTCCCCTGGACCCCCTGTAAATACTGACACGCTCCCTGTGGTCTCCCTGTAAATACTGACACACTCCCCGGGGACCCCCTGTAAATACTGACACACTCCCCGGGGAACCCTGTAAATACTGACACACTCCCCATGGACCCCCTGTAAATACTGACACACTCACCGTGACCCCGTGTAAATACTGAAACACTCCCCGGGGACCACCTTTAAATAATGACACACTCCCCGGGGATCCCCTTTAAATACGGACACACTGCCTGGGGACCCCAAATAAATACTGACACACTCACCAGGGATTCACTGTAAATACTAACACACTCCCCGGAGATCCCCATTAAATACTGACACACTCCCCGGGGACCCCCTGTAAACACTGACACACTCACCAGGGACTCACTGTAAATACTGACACATTCCCCGGAGACTCCCTGTAAATACTGACATACTCCCCGGGGACTCCCTGTAAATACTGACACATTCCTCGAGGATGCCCTGTAAACAAAGACACACTCCCCGGGAACACCCCTGTAAATACTGACACAATCCCTAGGGACCCCCTGTAAATACTGAAACACTTTCCGGGGACCCCCTGTAAATACTGACACACTCACTGGGGACCCCGTGTAAATACTGACACACTCCCCGGGGACCCCCGTGTAAATACTGACACACTCCCCAGGGACTCCCTGTAAATACTGACACACTCCCCGGGGACTCCCTGTAAATACTGACACACTCAACAGGGACCCCCCTGTAAATACTGACACACTCCCCGTGGACCCCCTGTAAATACTGACACACTCAACAGGAACCCCCCTGTAAATACTGACACACTCCCCGGGGACCCCCTGTAAATACTGACACACTCTCCAGGGACCCCCTTTAAATACTAACAAACTTCCCTGGGTCTCAGTGTAAATACTGACACACTCACTGGGGACCCTGTGTAAATACTGACACACTCCCCAGCGACTCCCCTGTAAATACTGACACACTCCCCAGGCAACCCCTGTAAATAGTGACACTTTCCCTGGGGACCCCCTGTAAATTCTGACACACTCCCCGGGGAACCCCCTGCAAATAATGACACACTCCCCGGGGACCCCCCTGTAAATACTGACACACTCCCCTGGGACTCCACTGTAAATACTGAAACACTCCCAAGGAACTCCCTGTAAATACTGACACGCTCCCCGGGGACCCCTGTAAATACTTACACACTCCCCGGGGACTCCCCTGTAAATACTGACACACTCCCCAGCGACTCCCCTGTAAATACTGACACACTCCCCAGGCACCCCCTGTAAATAGTGACACACTCCCTGGGGACCACCTGAACATTCTGACACAATCCCCGGGGAACCCCCTGCAAATACTGACACACTCCCCGGGGACCCCCGGTAAATACTGACACACTCCCCGGGGACCCCCTGTAAATACTGACACACTCCCCGGGGACCCCCTGTAAATACTGACACACTCCCCGGGGACCCCCTGTAAATACTGACACACTCCCCAGGGACTCCCTGTAAATACTGACACACTCCCTGTGGTCTCCCTGTAAATACTGACACACTCCCCGGGGATCCCCAGTAAATACTGACACACTCCCCGGGGACCCCCTGTAAATACTGACACACTCCCCGGGGACGCCCTGTAAATACTGAGACACTCCCCATGGACCCCCTGTAAATATTGACACACTCACCGTGACCCCGTGTAAATACTGACACACTCCCCGGGGACCACCTTTAAATAATGACACACTCCCCGGGGATCCCCTTTAAATACGGACACACTGCCTGGGGACCCCAAATAAATACTGACACACTCACCAGGGATTCACTGTAAATACTAACACACTCCCCGGAGATCCCCATTAAATACTGACACACTCCCCGGGGACACCCTGTAAACACTGACACACTCCCCAGGGACTCACTGTAAATACTGACACATTCCCCGGAGACTCCCTGTAAATACTGACACACTCCCCGGGGACTCCCTGTAAATACTGACACACTCCCCGGGGCCCCCCTGCAAATACTGACACACTCCCCGGAGAACCCCTGTAAATACTGACAAATTCCCTGGGGACCACCTGTAAATACTGAAACACTCCTCGAGGATCCCCTGTAAATACTAACACACTCCCCGGGGACCAGCTGTAAATACTGACACACACCCTGGGGACCCCCTGTAAATAATGACACACTCCCCAGAGACCCCCTGTAAATACAGACACACACCTCGAGTATCTCATGTAATTACTGACAGACACCCCGGTGACCCCCTGTAAATACTGACACACTCCCCGGGGACTCCCTGTAAATACTGACACACTCCTCGAGTATCCCCTGTAAATACTGACACACTGCCCGAGGATAAACTGTAAATACTGACACACACCCCGGGGACCCCCTGTAAATACTGACACACTCCCCGGGGACCCCCTGTAAATACTGAAACACTCCTCGAGGATCCCCTGTAAATACTAACACACTCCCCGGGGACCCCCCTGCAAATACTGACACACTCCCCGGGGACCCCCTGTAAATACTGACACCCTCCCTGCGTACATCATGTAAATACTGACACACTCCTCGGGGACCCCCCTGTAAATGCAGACACACTCCCCTGGACCCCCTGTAAATACTGACACGCTCCACAGGACCCCCTGTAAATACAGACACACTCCCCGGGGACCCCCTGTAAATACTGACACACTCCCCGGGGAACCCCTTGTAAATACTGACACACTCCCCAGGGACACCCTGTAAATACTGACACACTCCCCGGGGAACTCCTGTAAATACTGACACACTGCCCAGGGACCCCCTTTAAATACTAACACACTTCCCTGGGTCTCAGTGTAAATACTGACACATTCCCCGGGAACCCCCTGTAAATACTGAAACACTCTCCGGGGACCCCCTGTAAATACTGACACACTCCCCAGGGACACCCTGTAAATACTGACACAATCCCCGGGGACCCCCTGTAAATACTGACATACGATCCGGGGACCCGCAGTAAATACTGACACACTCCCCGGGGACCCCCCGTAAATACTGACACACACCCCGGGGAACCCCTGTAAATACTGACACAATCCCTAGGGACCCCCTGTAAATACTGAAACACTTTCCGGGGACCCCCTGTAAATATTGACACACTCACCGTGACCCCGTGTAAATACTGACACACTCCCCGGGGACCACCTTTAAATAATGACACACTCCCCGGGGATCCCCTTTAAATACGGACACACTGCCTGGGGACCCCAAATAAATACTGACACACTCACCAGGGATTCACTGTAAATACTAACACACTCCCCGGAGATCCCCATTAAATACTGACACACTCCCCGGGGACACCCTGTAAACACTGACACACTCCCCAGGGACTCACTGTAAATACTGACACATTCCCCGGAGACTCCCTGTAAATACTGACACACTCCCCGGGGACTCCCTGTAAATACTGACACACTCCCCGGGGCCCCCCTGCAAATACTGACACACTCCCCGGAGAACCCCTGTAAATACTGACAAACTCCCTGGGGACCACCTGTAAATACTGAAACACTCCTCGAGGATCCCCTGTAAATACTAACACACTCCCCGGGGACCAGCTGTAAATACTGACACACACCCCGGGGACCCCCTGTAAATAATGACACACTCCCCAGAGACCCCCTGTAAATACAGACACACACCTCGAGTATCTCATGTAATTACTGACAGACACCCCGGTGACCCCCTGTAAATACTGACACACTCCCCGGGGACTCCCTGTAAATACTGACACACTCCTCGAGTATCCCCTGTAAATACTGACACACTGCCCGAGGATAAACTGTAAATACTGACACACACCCCGGGGACCCCCTGTAAATACTGACACACTCCCCGGGGACCCCCTGTAAATACTGAAACACTCCTCGAGGATCCCCTGTAAATACTAACACACTCCCCGGGGACCCTCTGTAAATACTGACACACTCCCCGAGGACCCTCTGTAAATACTGACACACTCCCCGAGGATCCCCTGTAAATTCTGACGCAGTCCCCGGGGACCCCCCTGCAAATACTGACACACTCCCCGGGGACCCCCTGTAAATACTGACACCCTCCCTGCGTACATCATGTAAATACTGACACACTCCTCGGGGACCCCCCTGTAAATGCAGACACACTCCCCTGGACCCCCTGTAAATACTGACACACTCCACAGGACCCCCTGTAAATACAGACACACTCCCCGGGGACCCCCTGTAAATACTGACACACTCCCCGGGGAACCCCTTGTAAATACTGACACACTCCCCAGGGACACCCTGTAAATACTGACACACTCCCCGGGGAACTCCTGTAAATACTGACACACTGCCCAGGGACCCCCTTTAAATACTAACACACTTCCCTGGGTCTCAGTGTAAATACTGACACATTCCCCGGGAACCCCCTGTAAATACTGAAACACTCTCCGGGGACCCCCTGTAAATACTGACACACTCCCCAGGGACACCCTGTAAATACTGACACAATCCCCGGGGACCCCCTGTAAATACTGACATACGATCCGGGGACCCGCAGTAAATACTGACACACTCCCCGGGGACCCCCCGTAAATACTGACACACACCCCGGGGAACCCCTGTAAATACTGACACACTCCCCGGGGAACTCCCTGAAAATACTGACACACTCCACGGGGACCCCCTGTAAATACTGACACTCTCCCCGGGGACCCTCTGTAAATACTGACACACTCCCAATGGACCCCCCTGTAAATACTGACACACTCCCCGGGGACCCCCTGTAAATACTGACACACTCCCCGGGGTCTCCCTGTAAATACTGACACACACCCCGGGGATACCCTGTAAATACTGACACAGTCCCCGGTGAGTCCCTGTAAATACTGACACACACCCTGGGGACCCCCTGTAAATACTGACACACTCCCCGGAGACCCCCTGTAAATACTGACAGACTCCCTGGGGACCCCCTGTAAATACTGACACACACCCTGGGGAACCCATGTAAATACTGACACACTCCCCGGGGACCCACTGTAAATAATGACAAACTCCTCAGAGACCCCCTGTAAATACTGACACACTCCTCGAGGATCCCCTGTAGATACGGAAATACTCCCCGGGGACCCCCTGTAAATACTGACACACTCCTCGAGTATCCCCTGTAAATACTGACACACTGCCCGAGGATAAACTGTAAATACTGACACACACCCCAGGGACCCCCTGTAAATACTGACAAACTCGCCGGGGAACCCCTGTAAATACTGACACACTCCTCGAGGATCCCCTATAAATACTAACACACTCCCCGGGGACCCTCTGTAAAGACTGACAAACTCCCTGGGGACCCCCTGTAAATACTGACACACTCCCCGGGGATCCCCTGTAAATTCTGTGGCAGTCCCCGGGGACCCCCTGTAAATACTGACACACTCCCTGCGTGCATCCTGTAAATACTGACACACACCTCGGGGACCCCCCTGTAAATACTGACACACTCCCCAGGACCCCCTGTAAATACTGACACACTCCCCGGGGACCCCCTGTAAATACTGACACACTCCCCAGGGACACCCTGTAAATACTGACATACGACTCGGGGACCCGCAGTAAATACTGACAAAGTCCCCGGGGACCACCCGTTAGTACTGACATACTCCCCGGGGACCTCGCTGTAAATACTGACACACTCCCCGGGGAACTCCTGTAAATACTGACACACTCCCCGGGGACCCCCTGTCAATAATAACACATTCCCCGGGGAACCCCCTGAAAATACTGACACACTCCCCGGGGACCCCCTGTAAATACTGACACACTCCCAATGGACCCCCCTGTAAATACTGACACTCTCCCCCGGGGACCCCCCTGTAAATACTGAAACACTCCCCGGGGACTCCCCTGTAAATACTGACACACTCCCCAGGGACTCCCCTGTAAAAACTGATACACTCCCCGGGGACACCCCTGTAAATACTGAGACACACACCGGGACCCCCTGTAAATACTGACAAACTCCCCGGAGACCCCCTGTAAATACTGCCACACTCCCCGGGAACTCCCTGTAAATACTGACACACTCCCCGGGGAGCCCCTGTAAATACTGACACACTCCCCGGGAACTCCCTGTAAATACTGACACACTCCCCGGGGACCCCCTGTAAATACTGACACACTCCTCGGGGACCCCCCTGTAAATACAGACACACCCCCCTGGACCCCCTGTAAATACTGACACACTCCACAGGACCCCCTGTAAATACAGACACACTCCCCGGGGACCCCCTGTAAATACTGACACACTCCCTGGGGAACCCCTTGTAAATACTGACACACTCCCCAGGGACACCCTGTAAATACTGACACACTCCCCGGTGAACTCCTGTAAATACTGACACACTGCCCAGGGACCCCCTTTAAATACTAACACTCTTCCCTGGGTCTCAGTGTAAATACTGACACACTCCCCGGGAACCCCCTGTAAATACTGAAACACTCGCCGGGGACCCCCTGTAAATACTGACACACTCCCCAGGGACACCCTGTAAATACTGACACACTCCCCGGGGACCCCCCGTAAATACTGACACACACCCCGGGGAACCCCTGTAAATACTGAGACACTCCCCGGGGAACCCCCTGAAAATACTGACACACTCCCCGGGGACCCCCTGTAAATACTGACACACTCCCCGGGGACCCCCTGTAAATACTGACACACTCCCAATGGACACCCCTGTAAATACTGACACACTCCCCGGGGACCCCCTGTAAATACTGACACACGCCCCGGGGACCCCCAGTAAATACTGACACACTCCCCGGGGTCTCCCTGTAAATACTGACACACACCCCGGGGATACCCTGTAAATACTGACGCAGTCCCCGGTGAGTCCCTGTAAATACTGACACACACCCTGGGGACCCCCTGTAAATACTGACACACTCCCCAGAGACCCCCTGTAAATACTGACAGACTCCCTGGCGACCCCCTGTAAATACTGACACACACCCCGGGGAACCCATGTAAATACTGACACACTCCCCGGGGACCCACTGTAAATAATGACACACTCCCCAGAGACCCCCTGTAAATACTGGCACACTCCTCGAGGATCCCCTGTAGGTACGGACATACTCCCCGGAGACCCCCTGTAAATATTGACACACTCCTCGAGTATCCCCTGTAAATACTGACACACTGCCCGAGGATAAACTGTAAATACTGACACACACCCCAGGGACCCCCTGTAAATACTGACAAAAACGCCGGGGACCCCCTGTAAATACTGACACACTCCTCGAGGATCCCCTGTAAATACTAACAAACTCCCCGGGGACCCTCTGTAAATTCTGACACAGTCCCCGGGGATCCCCTGTAAATTCTGACACAGTCCCCGGGGACCCCCTGTAAATACTGCCACACTCCCTGCGTGCATCCTGTAAATACTGACACACTCCTCGGGGACCCCCCTGTAAATACTGACACACTCCCCAGGACCCCCTGTAAATACTGAGACACTCCCCATGGACCCCCTGTAAATACTGACAAACTCCACAGGACCCCCGGTAAATACAGACACACTCCCCGGGGACCCCCTGTAAATACTGACACACTCCCCAAGGACACCCTGTAAATACTGACATACGACTCGGGGACCCGCAGTAAATACTGACAAAGTCCCCGGGGACCCCCCGTTAGTACTGACACACTCCCCGGGGACCTCGCAGTAAATACTGACACACTCACCGGGGACCCCCTGTAAAGACTGACACACTCCCCGGGGACGCCCCTGTGAATACTGAGACACTCCCCGGGGACCCACCGTAAATACTGACACACTCCCCGGGGAACTCCTGTAAATACTGACACACTCCCCGGGGACCCACTTTAAATACTGACACACTCCCAATGGACCCCCTTGTAAATACTGACACTCTCCCCCGGGGACCCCCCTGTAAATACTGAAACACTCCCCGGGGACTCCTCTGTAAATACTGACACACTCCCCAGGGACTCCCCTGGAAAAACTGATACACTCCCCGGGGACACCCCTGTAAATACTGAGACAGACCCCGGGACCCCCTGTAAATACTGACAAACTCCCCGGAGACCCCCTGTAAATACTGACACACTCCCCGGGAACTCCCTGTAAATACTGACACACTCCCCGGGGACCCCCTGTAAATACTGACACACTCCCCGGGAACCCCCTGTAAATACTGACACACACCCCGGGGACCCCCTGTAAATACTGACACACTCCCCGGGGTCCCCCTGTAAATACTGACACACTCCCCAGGGACTCCCTTGTAAATACTGACACAGTCCCCAGGGACTCCATTGTAAATACTGACACACTCCCCAGGGATCCCCTTTAAGTACTGACACGCTCCCCGGGGACCCCCCTGTAAATACTGACACACTCCCCAGGAACTCCATGTAAATACTGACACGCTCCCCGGGGACCCCCTGTAAATACTGACACACTCCCCGGTGTCCCCCTGTAAATACTGACACACTCCCCAGGGACTCCCTTGTAAATATTGACACACTCCCCAGGGACTCCATTGTAAATACTGACACACTCACCCGGGGAGCCCCTGTAAGTACTGACACACTCCCCAGGGACTCCCCTGTAAATACTGACAGACTCCCCAGGAACTCCCTGTAAATACTGACACACTCCCCAGGGACTCCCCTGTAAATACTGAGACACTCCCTGGGGACCCCCTGTAAAAACTTACACACTCCCCGGGGTCTCCCCTGTAAATACTGACACACTCCCCAGGGACTCCCCTGTAAATACTGACACACTCCCCGGGACCCCCTGTAAATAGTGACACACTCCCTGGGGACCCCCTGTACATTCTGACACAATCCCCGGGGATCCCCCTGCAAATACTGACACACTCCCCGGGGACCCCCTGTAAATACTGACACATTCCCCTGGGACTCCCCAGTGAGTACTGACACAATCCCCAGGGACTCCCTGTAAATACTGACACACTCCCCAGGGACTCACTGTAAATACTGAGACACTCCCCAGTAACTCCCTGTAAATACTGACACGCTTCCAGGGGACCCCTGTAAATACTGAGACACTCCCTGGGGACCCCCTGTAAGAACTTACACACTCCCTGGGGTCTCGCCTGTAAATACTGACACACTCCCAAGGGACTCACTGTAAATACTGAGACACTCCCCAGTAACTCCCTGTAAATACTGACACGCTTCCAGGGGACCCCTGTAAATACTGAGACACTCCCTGGGGACACCCTGTAAAAACTTACACACTCCCTGGGGTCTCGCCTGTAAATACTGACACACTCCCAAGGGACTCCCCTGTAAATACTGACCCAATCCCCAGGCACCCCCTGCAAATAGTGACACACTCCCTGGGGACCCCCTGTAAATTCTGACACACTCCCCGGGGACCCCCTGTAAATACTGGCACACTCCCCAGGGACTCCCCTGTAAATACTGACACACTCCCCAGGGACACCCCTGTAAATACTGACACACTTACTGTGGTGTCCCTGTAAATACTGACACACTCCCCGGGGACCCCCTGTAAATACTGACACACTCCCCGGGGACCCCCTGTAAATACTGACACACTCCCCGGGGACACCCTGTAAATACTGACACACTCCCCAGGGACCCCCTGTAAATACTGACACACTCCCCGGGGACACCCTGTAAATACTGACACACGCCCCGGGAACCCCCTATAAATACTGACACACTCTCCGGTGAACCCCCCGGAAAATACTGACACGGTCCGCGGGGACCCCCCTATAAATACTGACACACACGCCGGGGTTACCCTGTAAATACTGACAAAGTCCCCGGGGACCCCCTGTAAATACTTACACACTCCCTGGGGACCCACTGTAAATAGTGACAAACTCCCCAGGGACTCAAAGTAAATACTGAACGACTCCCCGGGGACACCTGGTAAATACTGACACACTCCCCGGGGACACCCTCTAAATACTGACACACTCCTTGGGGACCCCAACTAAATACTGACACACTCCCCGGGGACACCCCTGTAAATACTAACAAACTACCCGGGGACACCCTGTAAATACTGACACACTCCCCGGGGACCCCCTGGAAATACTGACAAACTCCCCGGAGACCCCCTGTAAATACTGACACACTCCCCAGGGACCCACTTTAAATACTGACACACTCCTCGGGGACCCCCTGTAAATACTGACACACTCCCCGGGGACACCCTGTAAATACTGACACACTCCCCGGGGACCCCGTGTAAATACTGACACACTCCCCGGGGACCCTCTGTAAATACTGACACACTCCCCGGGGACCCCCTGTAAATACTGACACACTCCCAGGGGACCCCCTGTAAATATTGACACAGACCCCGGGGGCACCCCTGTAAATACTGACACACTCCCCGGGGACCCCCAGTAAATACTGACACACTCCTCGCGGACCCCCAGTAAATACTGACACCTTCCCCAGGGACTCTCCTTTAAATACTGACACACTCCCCAGGGACTCCCCTGTAAATACTGACACACTCCCCGGGGAATCCCCTGTAAATACTGACACACTCGCAAAGGGACTCTCCTGTAAATACTGACACACACCCCAGGGACTCACTGAAAATACTGACACACTCCCCAGGGACTCACTGAAAATACTGACACACTCCCCAGGGACTCACTGTAAATACTGACACACTCCCCAGGGACTCACTGAAAATACTGACATACTCCCCAGGGACTCACTGTAAATACTGACACACTCCCCAGGGACTCACTGTAAATACTGACACATTCCCCAGGGACTCACTGAAAATACTGACACACTCCCCAGGGACTCACTGAAAATACTGACACACTCCCCAGGGACTCACTGTAAATACTGACACACTCCCCAGGGACTCACTGAAAATACTGACACACTCCCCAGGGACTCACTGTAAATACTGACACACTCCCAAGGGACCCCCTGTAAATACTGACGCACTGCCCAGGGACTCCCCTGTAAATACTGACAGACTCCCCGGGGATCCCCCTGTAAATACTGACACACTCCCCGGGGACACCCTGTGAACACTGACACACTCCCCAGGGAGCCCCTGTAAATACTGACACACTCCCCGGGGACCCCCGGTAAATACTGACACACTCCCCAGGGACACCCCTGTAAATACTGACACACTCCCCGGGGACCCCGTGTAAATACTGACACACTCCCCGGGGACACCCTGTAAATACTGACACACTCCCCGGGGAACCCCCTGTAAATACTGACACAATCCCTGGGGATTCCCTATAAATACTGACACTCTCCCCGGGGACCCCGTGTAAATACTGACACACTCCCAGTGGACTCCCCTGTAAATACTGACACTCTCCCCGGGCACACCCTGTAAATACTGACACACTCCCCAGGGATTCACTGAAAATACTGACACACTCCTCGGGGACCCGTTGTATATACTGACACACTCCCCAGGTATTCCCTGTAAATACTGACACTCTCCCCAGGGATTCACTGAAAATACTGACACACTCCCAGTGGTCTCCCCTGTAAACACTGACACTCTCCCCGGGCACACCCTGTAAATACTGACACACTCCCCGGGGACCCCCTGTAAATACTGACATACTCCCCGTGGACCTCCCTGTAAATACTGACACACTCCCCGGAGACCCCCTGTAAATACTGACACACTGCCCGGGGACCCCCTGTAAATACTGACACACTCACCGGGGACCCCCTGTAAATACTGACACACTCCCCGGGGACTCCCTGTAAATATTGACACACTCCCCAGGGACCCCCTGTAAATACTGACAGACTCCCCGGGAACCCCCTGTAAATACTGACACACTCCCCGGGGATTCCCTGTAAATACTGACACACTCCCCGGGACCCCCTGTAAATACTGACATACTCCTGGGGGACCCCCTGTAAATACTGACACACTCGCCGGGGAACCCCTCTAAAAACAGACACACTCCCCGGGGACACCCCTTTAAAGACTGACATACTCCTCAGGGACTCATTGTAAATACTGACGCACTCCTCGGGGACTCCCAGTAAATACTAACACACTCATTGGGGACCCCCTGTAAATACTGACACTCTCCCCAGGGACACCCTGTAAATACTGACACACTCCCCGGGGAACCCCTGTAAATACTGACACACTCCCCAGGGACCCCCTGTAAATACTGACACACTCCCCGTGGTCCCCCTGTAAATACTGACACACTACCCGGGGACACCCTGTAAATACTGAAAGACTCCCCGGGGACCCCTCTGTAAATACTGACACACTCTCCGGGGACCCTCTGTAAATACTGACACACTCCCCGGGGACCACCTGTAAATACTGACACACTCCCTGGGGACTCCTGTAAATACTGAAAAGCTCCCCGGGGACCCCCTGTAAATACTGACACACTCCCTGGGGACCCCCTGTAAATACTGACACACGCCTCGGGGACCCCCTGTAAATACTGACACACTCCCCAGGGACCCCCTGTAAATACTGACACACTCCCCGGGGACTCCCCTGTAAATACTGACACACTCCCCGGGGAACCCCTCTAAATACTGACACACTTCCCGGGGACACCCCTCTAAATAATGACATACTCCCCAGGGACTCACTGTAAATACTGACAGACTCCCCAGGGTCCCCCTGTAAATACTGACACACTCCCCGGGGACCCCCTGTAAATACTGACACACTCCCCGGGGACACCCTGTAAATACTGACACACTCCCCGGGGACCCTCTGTAAATACTGACACACACACCGGGGACCCCCCTGTAAATACTGACACACTCCCCGGGGACTCCCTGTAAATACTGACACTCTCCCCGGGGACCCCCTGTGAATACTGACACACTCCTCGGGGACCCCCTGTAAATACTGACACACTCCCCAGGGAACCCCTGTAAATACTGACACACTCCCCAGGGAGCCCCTGTAAATACTGACACACTCCCCAGGGACCCCTTGTAAATTCTGACACACTCCCCAGGGAACCCCTGTAAATACTGACACACTCCCCGGGGAACCCCTGTAAATACTGACACACTCCCCAGGGAGCCCCTGTAAATACTGACACACTCCCCAGGGACCCCTTGTAAATACTGACACACTCGCAGGGACCCCCTGTTAATACTGACACACTCCCCAGGGACCCCTTGTAAATACTGACACACTCCCCAGGGACCCCCTGTAAATACTGACACACTCCCCAGGGACTCCCCTGTAAATACTGACACACACCCCAGCGACTCCCCTGTAAATACTGACACACTCCCAGGGGTCTCCCCTGTAAATACTGACACACTCGCCTGATACTCTCCTTTAAATACTGACACTTTCCCCGGGCACACCCTGTAAATACTGACACACTCCCCCGGAACCCCCCTGTAAATACTGACACACTCCCTAGGGACTCACTGAAAATGCTGACACACTCTCTTGGGACCGTTTGAGAATGCTGACAGACTCCCCGGGGAAACCCTCTATATACTGACACACTCCCCGGGGACACCCCTGTAAATACTGACATACTCCCCAGGGACCCCCAGTAAATACTGACACACTCCGCGGGGACTCCCCTGTAAATACTGACACAGTCCCCAGGGACTCCCCTGTAAATACTGACACACTCCCCAGGGACCCCCCTGTAAATACTGACACACTTACTGTGGTGTCCCTGTAAATACTGACACACTCCCCGGGGACCCCCTGTAAATACTGACACACTCCCCTGGGACTCCCCAGTAAATACTGACACACTCCCCAGGGACTCCCTGTAAATACTGACACACTCCCTGTGGTCTCCCTGTAAATACTGACACACTCCCCGGGGACCCCCTGTAAATACTGACACACTCCCCGGGGACCCCCTGTAAATACTGACACACTCCCAGGGGACCCCCTGTAAATATTGACACAGTCCCCGGGGGCACCCCTGTAAATACTGACACACTCCCCGGGGACCCCCAGTAAATACTGACACACTCCTCGCGGACCCCCAGTAAATACTGACACCTTCCCCAGGGACTCTCCTTTAAATACTGACACACTCCCCAGGGACTCCCCTGTAAATACTGACACACTCCCCGGGGAATCCCCTGTAAATACTGACACACTCGCAAAGGGACTCTCCTGTAAATACTGACACACACCCCAGGGACTCACTGAAAATACTGACACACTCCCCAGGGACTCACTGAAAATACTGACACACTCCCCAGGGACTCACTGTAAATACTGACACACTCCCCAGGGACTCCCTGTAAATACTGATACTCTCCCCGGGGACTCACTGTAAATACTGATACTCTCCCCGGTAACTCACTGTAAATACTGATACTTTCCCTGGGGACTCACTGTAAATACTGACACACTCCCCAGGGACTCACTGAAAATACTGACACACTCCCCAGGGACTCACTGTAAATACTGACACACTCCCCAGGGACTCACTGAAAATACTGACACACTCCCCAGGGACTCACTGTAAATACTGACACACTCCCAAGGGACCCCCTGTAAATACTGACGCACTCCCCAGGGACTCCCCTGTAAATACTGACAGACTCCCCGGGGATCCTTCTGTAAATACTGACACACTCCCTGGGGACACCCTGTGAATACTGACACACTCCCCAGGGAGCCCCTGTAAATACTGACACACTCCCCGGGGACCCCCGGTAAATACTGACACACTCCCCAGGGACACCCCTGTAAATACTGACACACTCCCCGGGGACCCCGTGTAAATACTGACACACTCCCCGGGGACACCCTGTAAATACTGACACACTCCCCAGGGAACCCCCTGTAAATACTGACACAATCCCTGGGGATTCCCTATAAATACTGACACTCTCCCCGGGGACCCCGTGTAAATACTGACACACTCCCAGTGGACTCCCCTGTAAATACTGACACTCTCCCCGGGCACACCCTGTAAATACTGACACACTCCCCAGGGATTCACTGAAAATACTGACACACTCCTCGGGGACCCGTTGTATATACTGACACACTCCCCAGGTATTCCCTGTAAATACTGACACTCTCCCCAGGGATTCACTGAAAATACTGACACACTCCCAGTGGTCTCCCCTGTAAACACTGACACTCTCCCCGGGCACACCCTGTAAATACTGACACACTCCCCGGGGACCCCCTGTAAATACTGACATACTCCCCGTGGACCCCCTGTAAATACTGACACACTCCCCGGGGACCCCCTGTAAATACTGACATACTCCCCGTGGACCTCCCTGTAAATACTGACACACTCCCCGGAGACCCCCTGTAAATACTGACACACTGCCCGGGGACCCCCTGTAAATACTGACACACTCACCGGGGACCCCCTGTAAATACTGACACACTCCCCGGGGACTCCCTGTAAATATTGACACACTCCCCAGGGACCCCCTGTAAATACTGACAGACTCCCCGGGAACCCCCTGTAAATACTGACACACTCCCCGGGGATTCCCTGTAAATACTGACACACTCCCCGGGACCCCCTGTAAATACTGACATACTCCTGGGGGACCCCCTGTAAATACTGACACACTCGCCGGGGTCCCCCTTGTAAATACTGACACACTCCCCGGGGAACCCCTCTAAAAACAGACACACTCCCCGGGGACACCCCTTTAAAGACTGACATACTCCTCAGGGACTCATTGTAAATACTGACGCACTCCTCGGGGACTCCCAGTAAATACTAACACACTCATTGGGGACCCCCTGTAAATACTGACAGTCTCCCCAGGGACACCCTATAAATACTGACACACTCCCCGGGGAACCCCTGTAAATACTGACACACTCCCCAGGGACCCCCTGTAAATACTGACACACTCCCCGTGGTCCCCCTGTAAATACTGACACACTACCCGGGGACACCCTGTAAATACTGAAAGACTCCCCGGGGACCCCTCTGTAAATACTGACACACTCTCCGGGGACCCTCTGTAAATACTGACACACTCCCCGGGGACCACCTGTAAATACTGACACACTCCCTGGGGACTCCCTGTAAATACTGAAAAGCTCCCCGGGTACCCCCTGTAAATACTGACACACTCCCTGGGGACCCCCTGTAAATACTGACACACGCCTCGGGGACCCCCTGTAAATACTGACACACTCCCCAGGGACCCCCTGTAAATACTGACACACTCCCCGGGGACTCCCCTGTAAATACTGACACACTCCCCGGGGAACCCCTCTAAATACTGACACACTTCCCGGGGACACCCCTCTAAATAATGACATACTCCCCAGGGACTCACTGTAAATACTGACAGACTCCCCAGGGTCCCCCTGTAAATAATGACACACTCCCCGGGGACCCCCTGTAAATACTGACACACTCCCCGGGGACACCCTGTAAATACTGACACACTCCCCGGGGACCCTCTGTAAATACTGACACTCTCCCCGGGGACCCCCCTGTAAATACTGACACACTCCCCGGGGACTCCCTGTAAATACTGACACTCTCCCCGGGGAGCCCCTGTGAATACTGACACACTCCTCGGGGACCCCCTGTAAATACTGACACACTCCCCAGGGAACCCCTGTAAATACTGACACACTCCCCAGGGAGCCCCTGTAAATACTGACACACTCCCCAGGGACCCCTTGTAAATTCTGACACACTCCCCAGGGAACCCCTGTAAATACTGACACACTCCCCGGGGAACCCCTGTAAATACTGACACACTCCCCAGGGAGCCCCTGTAAATACTGACACACTCCCCAGGGACCCCTTGTAAATACTGACACACTGCCCAGGGACCCCCTGTTAATACTGACACACTCCCCAGGGACCCCTTGTAAATACTGACACACTCCCCAGGGACCCCCTGTAAATACTGACACACTCCCCAGGGACTCCCCTGTAAATACTGACACACACCCCAGCGACTCCCCTGTAAATACTGACACACTCCCAGGGGTCTCCCCTGTAAATACTGACACACTCGCCTGATACTCTCCTTTAAATACTGACACTTTCCCCGGGCACACCCTGTAAATACTGACACACTCCCCCGGAACCCCCCTGTAAATACTGACACACTCCCTAGGGACTCACTGAAAATGCTGACACACTCTCTTGGGACCGTTTGAGAATGCTGACAGACTCCCCGGGGAACCCCTCTAACTACTGACACACTCCCCGGGGACACCCCTGTAAATACTGACATACTCCCCAGGGACCCCCAGTAAATACTGACACACTCCGCGGGGACTCCCCTGTAAATACTGACACAGTCCCCAGGGACTCCCCTGTAAATACTGACACACTCCCCAGTGACTCCCCTGTAAATACTGACAACCTCCCAGTGGTGTCCCCTGTAAATACTGACACACTCCCCGGGGACCCCCTGTAAATACTGACACACTCCCCAGGGACTCCCCTGTAAATACTGACACACTCCCCAGGGACTCCCTGTAAATACTGACACACTCCCTGTGGTCTCCCTGTAAATACTGACACACTCCCCGGGGACCCCCTGTAAATACTGACACACTCCCCGGGGACCCCCTGTAAATACTGACACACTCCCCGGGGACACCCTGTAAATACTGACACACTCCCCAGGGACCCCCTGTAAATACTGACACACTCCCCGGGGACACCCTGTAAATACTGACACACGCCCCGGGGACCCCCTGTAAATACTGACACACTCCCCGGGGACTCTCCAGTAAATACTGACACACTCCCCGGGGACCCCCTGTAAATACTGACACACTCCCCGGGGACCCCCTGTAAATACTGACACACTCCCCGGGGATCGCCTTGTAAATACTGACACACTCCCCGGGGACCCCTGTAAATACTGACACACTCCCCGGGGACACCCTGTAAATACTGACACACTCCCCGGGGACCCCCTGTAAATACTGACACACTCCCCGGGGACACCCTGTAAATACTGACACACTCCCCGGGGACCCCCTGTAAATACTGACACACTCCCCGGGGACCCCCTGTAAATACTGACACACTCCCCGGGACCCCCTGTAAATACTGACACACTCCCCGGGGACCCCCTGTAAATACTGACACACTCCCCGGGAGACCCTGTAAATACTGACACACTCCCCGGGGACCCCCTGTAAATACTGACACACTCCCCGGGGACCCCTCTGTAAATACTGACACACTCCCCGGGGACCCCTGTAAATACTGACACACTCCCCGGGGACCCCCTGTAAATACTGACACACTCCCAGGGGACCCCCTGTAAATACTGACACACTCCCCGGGGACCCCCTGTAAATACTGACACACACCCGGGGACTCCCCTGTAAATACTGACACACTCCCCGGGGAACCCCTGTAAATACTGACACACTCCCCGGGACCCCTGTAAATACTGACACACTCCCCGGGGACCCCCCTGTAAATACTGACACACTCCCGGGGACCCCTGTAAATACTGACACACTCCCGGGGACCCCCTGTAAATACTGACACACTCCCCGGGGACCCCCTGTAAATACTGACACACTCCCCGGGGACCCCCTGTAAATACTGACACACTCCCCAGGGACCCCTGTAAATACTGACACACTCCCCGGGGATCCCCTGTAAATACTGACACACTCCCCGGGGACTCCCTGTAAATACTGACACACTCCCCGGGGACACCCTGAAAATACTGACACTCTCCCCAGGGACTCACTGTAAATACTGACACACTCCCCAGGGACTCACTGAAAATACTGACACACTCCCCAGGGACCCCCTGTAAATACTGACACTCTCCCCGGGGACCCCGTGTAAATACTGACACACTCCCAGTGGACTCCCCTGTAAATACTGACACTCTCCCCGGGGAACCCCCTGGAAATACTGACACATTCCCCGCGGATTCCCTGTAAATACTGACACTCTCCCCGGGGACCCCGTGTAAATACTGACACACTCCCAGTGGACTCCCCTGTAAATACTGACACTCTCCCCGGGCACAGCCTGTAAATACTGACACACTCCCCAGGGATTCACTGAAAATACTGACACACTCCTCGGGGACCCGTTGTATATACTGACACACTCCCCAGGTATTCCCTGTAAATACTGACACTCTCCCCAGGGATTCACTGAAAATATTGACACACTCCCAGTGGTCTCCCCTGTAAACACTGACACTCTCCCCGGGCACACCCTGTAAATACTGACACACTCCCCGGGGACCCCCTGTAAATACTGACATACTCCCCGTGGACCTCCCTGTAAATACTGACACACTCCCCGGGGACCCCCTGTAAATACTGACACACTCCCCGGGGACCCCCTGTAAATACTGACATACTCCCTGGGGACTCCCTGTAAATACTGAAAAGCTCCCCGGGGACCCCCTGTAAATACTGACACACTCCCTGGGGACCCCCTGTAAATACTGACACACGCCTCGGGGACCCCCTGTAAATACTGACACACTCCCCAGGGACCCACTGTAAATACTGACACACTCCCCGGGGACTCCCCTGTAAATACTGACACACTCCCCGGGGACCCCTCTAAATACTGACACACTCCCCGGGGACACCCCTCTAAATAATGACATACTCCCCAGGGACTCACTGTAAACACTGACAGACTCCCCAGGGTCCCCCTGTAAATAATGACACATTACCCGTGGACCCCCTGTAAATACTGACACACTCCCCGGGGACACCCTGTAAATACTGACACACTCCCCGGGGAATCCCTGTAAATACTGACACACTCCCTGGGGACCCCTGTAAATACTGACACACTCCCCGGGGACCCCCTGTAAATACTGACACACTCCCCTGGGACTCCCCTGTAAATACTGACACACTCCCCAGGGACTCCCTGTAAATACTGACACACTCCCTGTGGACTCCCTGTAAATAGTGACACACTCCCCGGGGACCCCCTGTAAATACTGACACACTCCCCTGGGACCCCCTGTAAATACTGACACACTCCCCGGGGACACCCTGTAAATACTGACACACTCCCCAGGGACCCCCTGTAAATACTGACACACTCCCCGGGGACACCCTGTAAATACTGACACACTCCCCGGGGACCCCCTGTAAATACTGACACAGTCCCCAGGGACACCCTGTAAATACTGACACACTCCCGGGGACCTTCTGTAAATACTGACACAATTCCCAGGGACCCCCTGTAAATACTGACACACTCCCTGGGGTACCCCTGTAAATACTGACACACTCCCCGGGGACCCCCTGTAAATACTGACACACTCCCCGGGGACCCCCTGTAAATACTGACACACTCCTCGGGGGCCCCCTCTAAATACTGACACAAGCCCTGGGACCCCCTGTAAATACTGACACACTCCCCGGGGACCCCCTGTAAATACTGACACACTCCCCGGGGACCCCCTGGAAATACTGACACACTCCCCGGGGACCCCCTGTAAATACTGACACACTCCCCACGGGACCCCCCTGTAAATACTGACACACTCCCCAGGGACCCACTTTAAATACTGACACACTCCTCGGGGTCCCCCTGTAAATACTGACACACTCCCCGGGGACCCTCTGTAAATACTGACACACTCCCCGGTGACCCCAACTAAATACTGACACACTCCCCAGGGACCCCCTGTAAATACTGACACACTCCCAGGGGACCCCCTGTAAATACTGACACACTCCCCGGGTCACCCTGTAAATACTGACACACTCACCGGGGACCCCCTGTAAATACTGACACACTCCCCGGGGACCCCCTGTAAATACTGACACACTCCCCGGGGACTCCCTGTAAATACTGACACACTCCCCGGGGACCCCTGTAAATACTGACACACTCCCCGGGGACTCCCTGTAAATACTGACACACTCCCCGGGGACCCCCTGTAAATACTGACACACTCCCCGGGGACCCCTGTAAATACTGACACACTCCCGGGGACCCCCTGTAAATACTGACACACTCCCCGGGGACCCCCTGTAAATACTGACACACTCCCCAGGATCCTCTGTAAATACTGACACACTCCCCGGGAATTCCCTGTAAATACTGACACACTCCCCGGAGATCCGATGTAAATACTGACACACTCCCCGGGGACCCCTGTAAATACTGACACACTCCCCAGGGACCCCCTGTAAATACTGACACACTCCCCAGGGACCCCCTGTAAATACTGACACTCTCCCCGGGGACCCCCTGCAAATACTGACACACTCCCAGTGGACTCCCCTGTAAATACTGACACTCTCCCCGGGGAACCCCCTGTAAATACTGACACATTCCCCGCGGATTCCCTGTAAATACTGACACTCTCCCCGGGGACCCCGTGTAAATACTGACACACTCCCAGTGGACTCCCCTGTAAATACTGACACTCTCCCCGGGCACAGCCTGTAAATACTGACACACTCCCCAGGGATTCACTGAAAATACTGACACACTCCTCGGGGACCCGTTGTATATACTGACACACTCCCCAGGTATTCCCTGTAAATACTGACACTCTCCCCAGGGATTCACTGAAAATATTGACACACTCCCAGTGGTCTCCCCTGTAAACACTGACACTCTCCCCGGGCACACCCTGTAAATACTGACACACTCCCCGGGGACCCCCTGTAAATACTGACATACTCCCCGTGGACCTCCCTGTAAATACTGACACACTCCCCGGGGACCCCCTGTAAATACTGACACACTCCCCGGGGACCCCCTGTAAATACTGACATACTCCCTGGGGACTCCCTGTAAATACTGAAAAGCTCCCCGGGGACCCCCTGTAAATACTGACACACTCCCTGGGGACCCCCTGTAAATACTGACACACGCCTCGGGGACCCCCTGTAAATACTGACACACTCCCCAGGGACCCACTGTAAATACTGACACACTCCCCGGGGACTCCCCTGTAAATACTGACACACTCCCCGGGGAACCCCTCTAAATACTGACACACTCCCCGGGGACACCCCTCTAAATAATGACATACTCCCCAGGGACTCACTGTAAACACTGACAGACTCCCCAGGGTCCCCCTGTAAATAATGACACATTACCCGTGGACCCCCTGTAAATAGTGACACACTCCCCGGGGACCCCCCTGTAAATACTGACACACTCCCCGGGGAATCCCTGTAAATACTGATACACTCCCCGGGGACCTCCTTTAAATACTGACACACTTCCCGGGGACCCCCTGTGAATACTGACATCCTCCCCGGGGACCCCCTGTAAATAGTGACACACTCCCCGGGGACTCTTCTGTAAATACTGACAGACTTCCCGTGGACCCCCGTGTAAATACTGACACACTCCCCGGGGACACCCTGTGAATACTGACACACTCCCCGGGGACACCCTGTAAATAGTGACACACTCCACGGGGACCCCCTGTAAATACTGACACACTCCCCGGGGACCCCCTGTAAATACTGACACACTCCCCGGGGACCCCCTGTAAATACTGACAAACTCCCCGGGGACTCCCTGTAAATAGTGAAACGTTCCCCGGGGACCCCCTGTAAATACTGACACACTCCCCGGGGACCCCCTGTAAATACTGACACACGCCTCCGGGACCCCCCTGTAAATACTGACACACTCCCCAGGGACCCCCTGTAAATACTGACACACTCCCCGGGGACTCCCCTGTAAATACTGACACACTCCCCGGGGAACCACTCTAAATACTGAAACACACCCCGGGGACACCCCTGTATATAATGACATACTCCCCAGGGACTCACTGTAAATACTGACACACTCCCCAGGGACCCCCTGTAAATACTGACACACTCCCCGTGGACCCCCTGTAAATACTGACACACTCCCCGGGGACACCCTGTAAATACTGACACACTCCCCGGGGACCCTCTGTAAATACTGACACACTCCCCGGGGACCCCCCTGTAAATACTGACACACTCCAAGGGGACTCACTGTAAATACTGACACACTCCCCGGGGACCTCATCTAAATACTGACACACTCCCCGGGGACCCCCTGTGAATACTGACACACTCCTCGGGGACCCCCTGTAAATACTGACACACTCCCCAGGGAACCCCTGTAAATACTGACACACTCCCCGGGGAACCCCTGTAAATACTGACACACTCCCCAGGGAGCCCCTGTAAATACTGACACACTCCCCAGGGACCCCTTGTAAATACTGACACACACCCCGGGGAGCCCCTGTTAATAGTGACACACTCCCCAGGGACCCCTTGTAAATACTGACACACTCCCCAGGGACCCCCTGTAAATACTGACACACTCCCCAGGGACTCCCCTGTAAATACTGACACACACCCCAGCGACTCCCCTGTAAATACTGACACACTCCCAGGAGTCTCCCCTGTAAATACTGACACACTCGCCTGATACTCTCCTTTAAATACTGACACTTTCCCCGGGCACACCCTGTAAATACTGACACACTCCCCCGGAACCCCCCTGTAAATATTGACACACTCCCTAGGGACTCACTGAAAATGCTGACACACTCTCTTGGGACCGTTTGAAAATACTGACAGACTCCCCGGGGAACCCCTCTAACTACTGACACACTCCCCGGGGACACCCCTGTAAATACTGACATACTCCCCAGGGACCCCCAGTAAATACTGACACACTCCGCGGGGACTCCCCTGTAAATACTGACACAGTCCCCAGCGACTCCCCTGTAAATACTGACACACTCCCCAGGGACTCCCCTGTAAATACTGACACACTCCCCAGGGATTCCCTGTAAATACTGACACCTCCCCGGGGACCCCCTGCAAATACTGACAAACTCCCAGTGGACTCCCCTCTAAATACTGACACACTCCCAGTGGTGTCACCTGTAAATACTGACACACTCCCCCGGAACCCCCCTGTAAATACTGACACACTCCCCAGGGACTCACTGAAAATACTGACACACTCCTCGGGGACCCGTTCTATATACTGACAGACTCCCCGGGGAACCCTCTGTAAATACTGACACAATCCCCGGGGGACCCTATGTAAATACTGACAGACTCCCCAGAGAGACCCTGTAAGTAATGACACAGTCCCCGGGAACCCCCCTGTAAATAACGACACACTCCCCAGGGTCTCCACTGTAAATACTGACACACTCCCCAGGGGACTCCCCTGTAAATACTGACACACTCCCCAGGGACTCTGCTCTAAATACTGACACACTCCCCGCAGATTCCCTGTAAATACTGACACACTCCCCGTGGACTCCCCTGTAAATACTGACACACTCCCCGGGGACTCCCCTGTAAATACTGACAAACTCACCCGGGACTATCCTGAAAAAAATACTGAGACTCTCCGCGGGCACACCCTGTAAATACTGACAAACTCCCCGGGAACCCCCCTGTAAATACTGACACACTCCCCAGGGACTCACTGAAAATACTGACACACTCCTCGGGGAGCCGTTGTATATACTGACAGCATCCCCGGGGACCCCCCTGTAAATACTGACACACTCCCCTGGGGACCCCCTGTAAATACTGACACACTCCCCAGGGACCCCCTGTAAATACTGACACACTCCCCGGGGACTCCCCTGTAAATACTGACACACTCCCCGGGGAACCCCTCTAAATACTGACACACTCCCCGGGGACAGCCTGTGAATACTGACACACTCCCCGGGGACCCCCTGTAAATACTGACACACTCCCCGGGGACCCCCTGTAAATACTGACACACTCCCCGGGAACCCCCCTGTGAATACTGACACACTCCCCAGGGACTCCCCTGTAAATACTGACACACTCCCCAGGGAATCGCCTGTAAATATTGACACACTCCCCAGGGACTCTGCTCTAAATACTGACACACTCCCCACAGATTCCCTGTAAATACTGACACACTCCCCGTGGACTCCCCTGTAAATACTGACAAACTCCCCACAGATTCCCTGTAAATACTGACAAACTCGCCCGGGACAATCCTGTAAATACTGACACAATCCCCAGGATCTCACTGAAAATACTGACACAATCCCCGGAGATCCCCTGTAAATACTGACACACTCCCCAGGGACCCCCTCTAAATACTGACACACTTTCCGGGGAACCCCTGTAAATACTGACACACTCCCCGGGGACCCCCTGTAAATACTGACACACTCCCCGGGGACTCCCTGTAAATACTGACACACTCCCCGGGGACCCCCTGTAAATACTGAAACACTCCACGGGGACCCCCTGTAAATACTGACACACTCCCCAGGGACCCCCTGTAAATACTGACACAATCCCCGGGGACTCCCCTGTAAATACTGACACACTCCCCAGGGACCCCCTGTAAATA
Source organism: Carcharodon carcharias (assembly GCF_017639515.1). Taxonomy (NCBI): domain Eukaryota; kingdom Metazoa; phylum Chordata; class Chondrichthyes; order Lamniformes; family Lamnidae; genus Carcharodon; species Carcharodon carcharias. Next base: position 3,314,318 of record NW_024470767.1, read on the forward strand.
CTGACACAATCCCCGGGGACTCCCCTGTAAATACTGACACACTCCCCGGGGAACCCCTCTAAATACTGATACACTCCCCGGGGACACCCTTGTAAATAATGACATACTCCGCAGGGTCTCCCTGTAAATACTGACACACTCCCCGTGGACACCCTGTAAATACTGACACACTCCCCGGGGACACTCTGTAAATACTGACACACTCCCCGGGGACTCCCTGTAAATACTGACACACTCCCCGGAGACCCCTGTGAATACTGACACACTCCCAGGGGACCCCCTGTAAATACTGACACAATCCCCGGGGACCCCCTGTAAATACTGACACAGTCACCAGGGACCCCTGTAAATACTGACACACTCCCCGGGGACACTCTGTAAATACTGACACACTCCCCGGGGACTCCCTGTAAATACTGACACACTCCCCGGGGACTCCCTGTAAATACTGACACACTCCCCGGAGACCCCCTGTGAATACTGACACACTCCGCAGGGGCCCCCTGTAAATACTGACACACCCCCCGGGGACCCCCCTGTAAATACTGACACACTCCCAGGGACCCGCCTGTAAATACTGACACAATCCCCGGGCAAACCCCTGTAAATACTGACACACTCCCCGGGGACACCCTGTAAATACTGACACACTCCCCGGGGATCCGATGTAAATACTGACAAACTCCCCGGGGACCTCCTGTAAATACTGACATACTCCCGGGGACCCCTCCTGTAAATACTGACAGACTCCCCGGGGACCCCCTGTAAATACTGACACACTCCCCGGGGAACCCTCTGTAAATACTGACACACTCCCCGGGGACCCCCTGTAAATACTGACACACTCCCCAGGGACCCCCTGTAAATACTGACACACTCCCCGGGGACCCCCTGTAAATACTGACACACTCCCTGGGACCGCCCTGTAAATACTGACACACTCCCCGGGGACCCCCCTGTAAATACTGACACACTCCCCGGGGACCCCCTGTAAATACTGACACACTCCCCGGGGACCCCCTGTAAATACTGACATACTCCCCGGGGACCACCCTGTAAATACTGACACACTCCCCGGGACTCCCCTGTAAATACTGACACACTCCCCGGGGACCCCTGTAAATACTGACACACTCCCCGGGGACCCCTGTAAATACTGACACACTCCCCGGGGACCACCCTGTAAATACTGACACACTCCCCGGGGACCCCCTGTAAATACTGACACACTCCCCGGGGACTCCCCTGTAAATACTGACACACTCCCCGGGGACCCCCTGTAAATACTGACACACTCCCCGGGGACCCCTGTAAATACTGACACACTCCCCGGGGACCCCCTGTAAATACTGACACACTCCCCAGGGACCCCCTGTAAATACTGACACACTCCCCGTGGACCCCCTGTAAATACTGACACACTCCCCGGGGACCCCCTGTAAATACTGACACACTCCCCAGGGACTCCCTGTAAATACTGACACACTCCCCGGGGACTCCCCTGTAAATACTGACACACTCCCCGGGGACTCCCTGTAAATACTGACAAACTCCCCGGGGACTCCCTGTAAATACTGACACACTCCCCGGGGACCCCCTGTAAATACTGACACACTCCCCGTGGACTCCACTGTAAATACTGACACACTCCTCGGGGACCCCCTGTAAATACTGACACACTCCCCAGGGACTCACTGTAAATACTGACACACTCCCCGGGGACCCCTGTAAATACTGACACACTCCCCGGGGACCCCCCTGTAAATACTGACACACTCCCCGGGGAACCCTGTGAATACTGACACACTCCCCAGGGACTCCCCTGTAAATACTGACACACTCCCCACAGATTCCCTGTAAATACTGACAAACTCGCCCGGGACAATCCTGTAAATACTGACACATTCCCCAGGGACTCACTGAAAATACTGACACAATCCCCGGAGATCCCCTGTAAATACTGACACACTTTCCGGGGACCCCTTGTAAATACTGACACACTCCCCGGGGACCCCCTGTAAATACTGACACACTCCCCGGGGACCCCCTGTAAATACTGACACACTCCCCGGGGACTCCCTGTAAATACTGACACACTTCCCGGGGACCCCCTGTAAATACTGAAACACTCCACGGGGACCCCCCTGTAAATACTGACAAACTCCCCAGGGACCCCCTGTAAATACTGACACAATCCCCGGGGACTCCCCTGTAAATACTGACACACTCCCCGGGGAACCCCTCTAAATATTGATACACTCCCCGGGGACACCCTTGTAAATAATGACATACTCCGCAGGGTCTCCCTGTAAATACTGACACACTCCCCGTGGACACCCTGTAAATACTGACACACTCCCCGTGGACACCCTGTAAATACTGACACACTCCCCGGGGACCCCCCTGTAAATAGTGACACACTCACCGGGGATCCCCTGTAAATACTGACACACTCCCCGGGGACCCCCCTGTAAATAGTGACAAACTCCCCGGCGACTCCCCTGTAAATACTGACACACTCCCCGGGGACCCCCTGTAAATACTGACACGCTCCCCGGCGATGCCCTGTAAATACTGACACACTCCCTGGGACGCCCTGTAAATACTGACACACTCCCTGGGGACCCCCTGTAAATACTGAAACACTCCCCAGGGACTCCATGTAAATACTGACACACTCCCCAGGGACACCCTGTAAATACTGACACACTCCCTGTCGACCCCCTGAAAATAATGACACACTCCCCGGGGATCCCCTGTAAAAACTAACACACTCCCCGGGGTCCCCCTGTAAATACTGACAAACTCCCCGGGGATCCCCTGTAAATGCTGACATACTCCCCGGGGACCCCCTGTAAATACTAACACACTCCCCGGGGACCCCCTGTAAATACTGACACACATCCCCGGGGACCCCCTGTAAATACTAACACACTCCCCGGGGACCCCCTGTAAATAGTGACAAACTTCCCAGGGACTCCCTGTAAATACTGACACACTCCCGGGGGAACCCCTGTAAATACGGAAACACTCCCCGGGAGTCCCTGTAAATACTGACACACTCCCCGGCGATGCCCTGTAAATACTGACACACTCCCTGGGGACCCCCTGTACATACTGACACACTCCCTGGGACACCCTGTAAATACTGACACATCCCCGTGACCCCCTGTAAATACTGAAACACTCCCCAGGGATCACCCTGTAAATACTGAAACACTCCCCAGGGACACCCTGTAAATACTGACACACTCCTGGGGGAACGACTGTAAATACTGACACACTCCCCGGGGAATCCACTGTAAATACTGACACACTCCCCGGGGACACCCTGTAAATACTGACACACTACTGGGGGATCCACTGTAAATACTGACACACTCCCCGGGGAATCCACTGTAAATACTGACACACTCTCCGGGGACCCCCTGTAAATACTGCCACACTCACCGGGGACCCCCTGTCAATTCTGACACACTCCCCGGGGACCCCCTGTAAATACTGACACACTCCCCGTCGACCCCCTGAAAATACTGACACACTCCCTGGGTACTCCCTGTAAATACTGACACACTCCCCGGGGACCCCCTGTAAATACTGACACACTCACCAGGGACCCCCTGTAAATACTGACACACTCCCCGGGGACACCCTGTAAATAATGACACACTCCCCATGGACTCTGCTCTAAATACTGACACACTCCCCACAGATTCCCTGTAAATACTGACACAGTCCCCGTGGACTCCCCTGTAAATACTGACACACTCCCCGGGGACTCTCCTGTAAATAATGACAAACTCGCCCGGGACTCTCCTCTAAATACTGACACACTCCCCGGGCACACCCTGTAAATACTGACACACTCCCCGGGAACTCCCCTGTAAATACTGACACACTCCCCGGGCACACCCTGTACATACTGACACACTCCCCGGAACCCCCCTGTAAATACTGACACACTCCCCAGGGACTCACTGAAAATACTGACACACTCCTCGGGGACCCGTTGTATATACTGACAGACTCCCCGGGGACCCCCCTGTAAATACTGACACACTCCCCGGGGACAGCCTGTGAATACTGACACACTCCCCAGGGACCCCCTGTAAATACTGACACACTCCCCGGGGACCCCCTGTAAATACTGACACACTCCCCGGGAACCCCCCTGTGAATACTGACACACTCCCCAGGGACTCCCCTGTAAATACTGACACACTCCCCAGGGAATCGCCTGTAAATATTGACACACTCCCCAGGGACTCTGCTTTAAATACTGACACACTCCCCACAGATTCCCTGTAAATACTGACACACTCCCCGGGGACCCCCTGTAAATACTGACACACTCCCCGGGGACTCCCTGTAAATACTGACACACTTCCCGGGGACCCCCTGTAAATACTGAAACACTCCACGGGGACCCCCCTGTAAATACTGACACACTCCCCAGGGACCCCCTATAAATACTGACACAATCCCCGGGGACTCCCCTGTAAATACTGACACACTCCCCGGGGAACCCCTCTAAATATTGATACACTCCCCGGGGACACCCTTGTAAATAATGACATACTCCGCAGGGTCTCCCTGTAAATACTGACACACTCCCCGTGGACACCCTGTAAATACTGACACACTCCCCGGGGACACTCTGTAAATACTGACACACTCCCCGGGGACTCCCTGTAAATACTGACACACCCCCCGGGAGACCCCCTGTGAATACTGACACACTCCCAGGGGACCCCCTGTAAATACTGACACAATCCCTGGGGACCCCCTGTAAATACTGACACAGTCACCAGGGACCCCCCTGTAAATACTGACACACTCCCCGGGGACACTCTGTAAATACTGACACACTCCCCGGGGACCCTCTGTAAATACTGACACACTCCCCGGGGACTCCCTGTAAATACTGACACACTCCCCGGAGACCCCCTGTGAATACTGACACACTCCCAGGGAACCCCCTGTAAATACTGACACAATCCCTGGGGACCCCCTGTAAATACTGACACAATTCCCAGGGACCCCCTGTAAATACTGACACAATCCCCGGGAACCCCCCTGAAAATACTGACACACTCCCCGGGGACACCCTGTAAATACTGATACACACCCCAGGGAATCCTTGTAAATACTGACACACTCCCGGGGGAACCCTTGTAAATACTGACATACTCCCGGGGACCCCTCCTGTAAATACTGACAGACTCCCCGGGGACCCCCTGTAAATACTGACACACTCCCCGTGACTCTCTGTAAATTCTGACACACTCCCCGGGGTCTCCCCTGCAAATACTGACACACTCCCCAGGGGACCCCCTCTAAATACTGACACACTCCCCGGGGACCTCCCCTGTAAATACTAACACACTCCCTGGGGACCCCTGTAAATTCTGACACACTCCCCGGGAACTCCCTGTAAATACTGACACACTCCCCGGGGACGCCATGTAAATACTGACACACTCCCCGGTGATCCCCTTTAAATACTGACATACTCCCCGGGGACCACCCGGTAAATAATTTATCACTCCCCAGGAACTCCCCTGTAAATACTGACACACTCCCCGGGGACGCCATGTAAATACTGACACACTCCCCGGGAACTCCCTTTAAATACTGACATACTCCCCGGGGACCACCCGGTAAATAATTTATCACTCCCCAGGGACTCTCTTGTAAATACTGACACACTCCCCGGGGACTCCCCTGTAAATACTGACACACTCCCTGGGGACCCCAACTAAATACTGACACACTCCCCGGGGTCACCCCTGTAAATACTGACACACTCCCCGGGGACACCCCTGTAAATGCTGACACACTCCCCAGGGACCCCCCTGTAAATACTGACACACTCCCGAGGGAACCCCTTTAAATATTGACACACTCCCCGGGGACCCCCTGTAAATACTGAAACACTCCCCGGGGACTCCCTTGTAAATACTGAAACACTCCCCAGGGATTACCTGTAAATACTGACACTCTCCCCGGGCACACCCTGTAAATACTGACACACTCCCGCGGGGGCGCCCTGTACATACTGACACACTCCCCGGGAACTCCCCTGTAAATACTGACACACTCCCCAGGGACTCACTGAAAATTCTGACACACTCCTCGGGGACCCGTTGTATATACAGAAACACTCCCCGGGGCACTCCTGTAAATACTGACAGACTCCCCGGGGACCCCCCTGTAAATACTGACACACTCCCCGGGGACCCCCTGTAAATACTGACAAACTCCCCGGGGACCCCCTGTAAATACTGACACACTCCCCGGGGACCACCCTGTAAATACTGACACACTCCCCGGGGACACCCTGTGAATACTGACACACTCCCCGGGGACCCCCTATAAATACTGACACAATCCCCGGGGACTCCCCTGTAAATACTGACACACTCCCCGGGGAACCCCTCTAAATATTGATACACTCCCCGGGGACACCCTTGTAAATAATGACATACTCCGCAGGGTCTCCCTGTAAATACTGACACACTCCCCGTGGACACCCTGTAAATACTGACACACTCCCCGGGGACACTCTGTAAATACTGACACACTCCCCGGGGACTCCCTGTAAATACTGACACACCCCCCGGAGACCCCCTGTGAATACTGACACACTCCCAGGGGACCCCCTGTAAATACTGACACAATCCCTGGGGACCCCCTGTAAATACTGACACAGTCACCAGGGACCCCCCTGTAAATACTGACACACTCCCCGGGGACACTCTGTAAATACTGACACACTCCCCGGGGACCCTCTGTAAATACTGACACACTCCCCGGGGACTCCCTGTAAATACTGACACACTCCCCGGAGACCCCCTGTGAATACTGACACACTCCCAGGGAACCCCCTGTAAATACTGACACAATCCCTGGGGACCCCCTGTAAATACTGACACAATTCCCAGGGACCCCCTGTAAATACTGACACAATCCCCGGGAACCCCCCTGAAAATACTGACACACTCCCCGGGGACACCCTGTAAATACTGATACACACCCCAGGGAATCCTTGTAAATACTGACACACTCCCGGGGGAACCCTTGTAAATACTGACATACTCCCGGGGACCCCTCCTGTAAATACTGACAGACTCCCCGGGGACCCCCTGTAAATACTGACACACTCCCCGTGACCCTCTGTAAATTCTGACACACTCCCCGGGGTCTCCCCTGCAAATACTGACACACTCCCCAGGGGACCCCCTCTAAATACTGACACACTCCCCGGGGACCTCCCCTGTAAATACTAACACACTCCCTGGGGACCCCTGTAAATTCTGACACACTCCCCGGGAACTCCCTGTAAATACTGACACACTCCCCGGGGACGCCATGTAAATACTGACACACTCCCCGGTGATCCCCTTTAAATACTGACATACTCCCCGGGGACCACCCGGTAAATAATTTATCACTCCCCAGGAACTCCCCTGTAAATACTGACACACTCCCCGGGGACGCCATGTAAATACTGACACACTCCCCGGGAACTCCCTTTAAATACTGACATACTCCCCGGGGACCACCCGGTAAATAATTTATCACTCCCCAGGGACTCTCTTGTAAATACTGACACACTCCCCGGGGACTCCCCTGTAAATACTGACACACTCCCTGGGGACCCCAACTAAATACTGACACACTCCCCGGGGTCACCCCTGTAAATACTGACACACTCCCCGGGGACCCCCTGTAAATACTGACACACTCACCAGGGACCCCACTGTAAATACTGACACACTCCCCGTCGACCCCCTGAAAATAATGACACACTCCCCATGGACTCTGCTCTAAATACTGACACACTCCCCACAGATTCCCTGTAAATACTGACACAGTCCCCGTGGACTCCCCTGTAAATACTGACACACTCCCCGGGGACTCTCCTGTAAATAATGACAAACTCGCCCGGGACTCTCCTCTAAATACTGACACACTCCCCGGGCACACCCTGTAAATACTGACACACTCCCCGGGAACTCCCCTGTAAATACTGACACACTCCCCCGGAACCCCCCTGTAAATACTGACACACTCCCCAGGGACTCACTGAAAATACTGACACACTCCTCGGGGACCCGTTGTATATACTGACAGACTCCCCGGGGACCCCCCTGTAAATACTGACACACTCCCCGGGAACTCCCTTTAAATACTGACATACTCCCCGGGGACCACCCGGTAAATAATTTATCACTCCCCAGGGACTCTCTTGTAAATACTGACACACTCCCCGGGGACTCCCCTGTAAATACTGACACACTCCCTGGGGACCCCAACTAAATACTGACACACTCCCCGGGGTCACCCCTGTAAATACTGACACACTCCCCGGGGACACCCCTGTAAATGCTGACACACTCCCCAGGGACCCCTCTGTAAATACTGACACACTCCCGAGGGAAGCCCTTTAAATATTGACACACTCCCCCGGGGACCCCCCTGTAAATACTGAAACACTCCCCGGGGACCCCCCTGTAAATACTGAAACACTCCCCAGGGATTACCTGTAAATACTGACACTCTCCCCGGGGACGCACTCTAAATACTGACACACTCCCCGTGGAATCCCTTGTAAATACTGACAAACTCCCCAGGGACTCCCCTCTTAATACTGACACACTCGCCCGGTACTCTCCTGTAAATACTGACACTCTCCCCGGGCACACCCTGTAAATACTGACACACTCCCGCGGGGGCGCCCTGTACATACTGACACACTCCCCGGGAACTCCCCTGTAAATACTGACACACTCCCCAGGGACTCACTGAAAATTCTGACACACTCCTCGGGGACCCGTTGTATATACAGAAACACTCCCCGGGGCACTCCTGTAAATACTGACAGACTCCCCGGGGACCCCCCTGTAAATACTGACACACTCCCCGGGGACCCCCTGTAAATACTGACAAACTCCCCGGGGACCCCCTGTAAATACTGACACACTCCCCGGGGACCACCCTGTAAATACTGACACACTCCCCGGGGACACCCTGTGAATACTGACACACTCCCCGGGGACCCCCTGTAAATACTGACACACTCCCCTGGGACCCCCTTTAAATAATGACACACTCCCCAGAGACCCCCTGTAAATACTGATTCACTCCCCAGGGATTACCTGTAAATACTGACACACTCCCCGGGGACCCCCTGTAAATACTGACATACTCCCCGGGGACTCCCTGTAAATACTGACACACTCCCCGGGGACTCCCCTGTAAATACTGACACACTCCCCGTGGACCTTCTTTAAGTACTGACACTCTCCCCGGGGACCCCCCTGTAAATACTGACACACTCCCCGGGGACCCCCTGTAAATACTGACAAACTCCCCGGGGACCCCCTGTAAATACTAACACACTCCCCGGGGACTCCCCTCTAAATACTGACACACTCCCCAGGGACCCCCTGTAAATACTGAAACACTCCCCGGGGACTCCCTGTAAATACTGACACACTCCTGGGGGAACCACTGTAAATACTGACACACTCCCCGGGGACCCCCCTGTAAATACTGACACACTCCCCAGGGACCCCCTGTAAATACTGAAACAATCCCCGGGGACTCCCTGTAAATACTGACACACTCCCCCCGGGACCCCCCTGTAAATACTGACACGCTGACCAGGGACTCACTGTAAATACTGACACACTCCCCGGGGAACCCCCTGTAAATACTGACACACTCCCCGGGGACACCCTGTAAATACTGACACACTCACCGGGGATCCCCTGTAAATTCTGACACACTATCCGGGGACCCCCCTGTAAATACTGACACAAACCCCGGGGACCCCCCTGTAAATTGTGACACACTCACCGGGGATCCCCTGTAAATACTGACACACTCCCCGGGGACCCCCCTGTAAATAGTGACAAACTCCCCGGCGACTCCCCTGTAAATACTGACACACTCCCCAGGGACCCCCTGTAAATACTGACACACTCCCTGGGACGCCCTGTAAATACTGACACACTCCCTGGGGACCCCCTGTAAATACTGAAACACTCCCCAGGGACTCCCTGTAAATACTGACACACTGCCCAGGGACACACTGTAAATACTGACACACTCCCCGTCGACCCCCTGAAAATAATGACACACTCCCCGGGTACTCCCTGTAAATACTGACACACTCCCCGGGGACCCCCTGTAAATACTGACACACTCCCCAGGGACCCCCTTTAAATACAGACACACTCCCCGGGGACCCCCCTGTAAATACTGACACAATCCCCGGGGAACTTCTGTAAATACTGACAAACTCGCCGGGGACCCCCTGTAAATACTGACAAACTCCCCAGGGACCCCCTGTAAATACTGACACACTCCCCGGGGATCCCCTGTAAAAACTAACACACTCCCCGGGGTCCCCCTGTAAATACTGACAAACTCCCCGGGGACCCCCTGTAAATGCTGACATACTGCCCGGGGACCCCCTGTAAATACTAACACACTCCCCGGGGACCCCCTGTAAATACTGACACACATCCCCGGGGACCCCCTGTAAATACTAACACACTCCCCGGGCACACCCTGTAAATACTGACACACTCCCCCGGAACCCCCCTGTAAATACTGACACACTCCCGGGGGAACCCCTGTAAATACGGAAACACTCCCCGGGAGTCCCTGTAAATACTGACACACTCCCCGGGGACCCCCTGTAAATACTGACACACTCCCCGGCGATGCCCTGTAAATACTAACACACTCCCCGGGCACACCCTGTAAATACTGACACACTCCCCCGGAACCCCCCTGTAAATACTGACACACTCCCGGGGGAACCCCTGTAAATACGGAAACACTCCCCGGGAGTCCCTGTAAATACTGACACACTCCCCGGCGATGCCCTGTAAATACTGACACACTCCCTGGGGACCCCCTGTAAATACTGACACACTCCCTGGGACACCCTGTAAATACTGACACACTCCCTGGGACACCCTGTAAATACTGACACATCCCCGTGACCCACTGTAAATACTGAAACACTCCCCAGGGATCACCCTGTAAATACTGAAACACTCCCCAGGGCCACTCTGTAAATACTGACACACTCCTGGGGGATCCACTGTAAATACTGACACACTCCCCGGGGAATCCACTGTAAATACTGACACACTCCCCGGGGACACCCTGTAAATACTGACACACTACTGGGGGATCCACTGTAAATACTGACACACTCCCCGGGGAATCCACTGTAAATACTGACACACTCCCCGGGGACCCCCTGTAAATACTGACACACTCACCGGGGACCCCCTGTCAATTCTGACACACTCCCCGGGGACCCCCTGTAAATACTGACACACTCCCCGTCGACCCCCTGAAAATAATGACACACTCCCTGGGTACTTCCTGTAAATACTGACACACTCCCCTGGGACCCCCCTGTAAATACTGACATACTCCCCGGGGACCACCTGTAAATACTGACACACTCCCCAGGGACCCCCCTGTAAATACTGACACACTCCCCGGGGACACCCCTGTAAATACTGACACACTCCCCTGGGACTCCCCTGTAAATACAGACACACTCACCGGGGACTCCCCTGTAAATACTGACACACTCCACGGGGACCACCTGTAAATTCTGAAACACTCCCCGTGACCCTCTGTAAATTCTGACACACTCCCCGGGGTCTCCCCTGCAAATACTGACACACTCCCTGGGGACCCCCTGTAAATTCTGACACACTCCCCGGGAACGCCCTGTAAATACTGACACACTCCCCGGGGACGCCATGTAAATACTGACACACTCACCGGTGATCCCCTTTAAATACTGACATACTCGCCGGGGACTACCCGGTAAATAATTTATCACTCCCCAGGGACTCCCTTGTAAATACTGACACACTCCCCGGGGACTCCCCTGTAAACACTGACACACTCCCTGGGGACCCCACCGTAAATACTGACACACTCCCCGGGTCACCCCTGTAAATACTGACACACTCCCCGGGGACCCCCTGTAAATACTGACACACTCCCCGGGGACCCCCTGTAAATACTGAAACACTCCCCGGGGACTCCCTGTAAATACTGACACACTCCCCCGTGACCCCCTGTAAATACTGATACTCTCCCTGCGGACTCACTGTAAATACTGTCACACTCCCCAGGACCCCCTGTAAATACTGACACACTCCCCAGGGACTCACTGTAAATACTGACACACTCCCCGGGGACCCCCTGTAAATACTGACACACTCCCCGGGGACACCCTGTAAATACTGACACACTCACCGGGGATCCCCTGTAAATTCTGACACACTATCCGGGGACCCCCCTTTAAATACTGACACACTCCCCGGGGACCCCCCTGTAAATAGTGACACACTCACTGGGGATCCCCTGTAAATACTGACACACTCCCCTGGGACACCACTGTAAATAGTGACACACTTCCCAGGGACTCCCTGTAAATACTGACACACTGCCCGGCGATGCCCTGTAAATACTGACACACTCCCTGGGACCCCCTGTAAATACTGACACACTCCCTGGGACACCCTGTAAATACTGACACATCCCCGTGACCCCCTGTAAATACTGAAAAACTCCCCAGGGATCACCCTGTAAATACTGACACACTCCCCAGGGACACCCTGTAAATACTGACACACTCCTGGGGGAACCACTGTAAATACTGACACACTCCCCGGGGAATCCACTGTAAATACTGACACACTCCCCGGGTCCCCCTGTAAATACTGACACACTCACCGGGGACCACCTGAAAATAAAGACACACTCCCTGGGTACTCCCTGTAAATACTGACACACTCCCCGGGGACCCCCTGTAAATACTGAAACACTCCCCAGGGACCCCCCTGTAAATACTGACACACTCCCCGGGGACCCCCTGTAAATAATGACACACTCCCCAGGGACCCCCCTGTAAATACTGACACACTCCCCGGGGACCCCCTGTAAATACTGACACACTCCCCGGGGAGCCCCTGTAAATTCTGTCACACTCCCCGGGGACTCCCCTCTAAATACTGGCACACTCCCCTGGGACCTCCCCTTTAAATACTGACACACTCCCTGGGGACCCCCTGTAAATTCTGACACACTCCCCGGGAACTCCCTGTAAATACTGACACACTCCCCGGGGACCCCCTGTAAATACTAACACACTCCCCGGGGACCACCTGTAAATACTGACACACTCCCCAGGGACCCCCTGTAAATACTGAAACAATCCCCGGGGACTCCCTGTAAATACTGACACACTCCCACCGGGACCCCCCTGTAAATACTGACACGCTGACCAGGGACTCACTGTAAATACTGACACACTCCCCCCCGGGACCCCCCTGTAAATACTGACACACTCCCCGGGGAACCCCCTGTAAATACTGACACACTCCCCGGGGACACCCTGTAAATACTGACACACTCACCGGGGATCCCCTGTAAATTCTGACACACTCCCCGGGGACACCCTGTAAATACTGACACACTCACCGGGGATCCCCTGTAAATTCTGACACACTATCCGGGGACCCCCCTGTAAATACTGACACACTCCCCGGCGATGCCCTGTAAATACTGACACACTCCCTGGGGACCCCCTGTTAATACTGACACACTCCCCAGGGACGCCCATGTAAATACTGACACACTCCCCGGGGAGCCCCTGTAAATTCTGACACACTCCCCGGGGACCCCCCTGCAAATACTGACACACTCCCCAGGGGACCCCCTCTAAATACTGACAGACTCCCCGGGGACCTCCCCTGTAAATACTGACACACTCCATGAGGACCCCCTGTAAATTCTGACACACTTCCCGGGAACTCCCTGTAAATACTGACACACTCCCCGGGGATCCCATGTAAATTCTGACACACTCCCCGGGAACTCCCTGTAAATACTGACACACTCCCCGGTGATCCCCTTTAAATACTGACATACTCCCCGGGGACCACCCGGTAAATACTTTATCACTCCCCAGGAACTCCCCTGTAAATACTGACACACTCCCCGGGGACTCCCCTGTAAATACTGACACACTCCCTGGGGTCACCCCTGTAAATACTGACACACTCCCCGTGGACACCCCTGTAAATGCTGACACACTCCCCAGGGACCCCCCTGTAAATACTGACACACTCCCCGTGGACACCCCTGTAAATGCTGACACACTCCCCAGGGACCCCCCTTTAAATACTGACACACACCCCGGGGACACCCCTGTAAATACTGAAACACTCCCCAGGCACCCCCTGTAAATACTGACACAGTCACCAGGAACCCCCTGAAAATACTGACACACTCCCCGGGGACCCCCTGTAAATACTGACACAATCCCCGGGGACCCCCTGTAAATACTGACACACTCCCCGGGAACCCCCTGTAAATACTGACACACTCCCCGGGGACCCCCTGTAAATACTGATTCACTCCCCAGGGATTCCCTGTAAATACTGACACTCTCCCCGGGGACGCACACTAAATACTGACACACTCCCCGTGGAATCCCTTGTAAATACTGACAAACTCCCCAGGGACTCCCCTCTTAATACTGACACACTCGCCCGGTACTCTCCTGTAAATACTGAAACACACCCCAGGGATCACCCTGTAAATACTGACACACTCCCCAGGGACACCCTGTAAATACTGACACACTCCTGGGGGAACCACTGTAAATACTGACACACTCCCCGGGGAATCCACTGTAAATACTGACACACTCCCCGGGTCCCCCTGTAAATACTGACACACTCACCGGGGACCCACTGAAAATAAAGACACACTCCCTGGGTACTCCCTGTTAATACTGACACACTCCCCGGGGACCCCCTGTAAATACTGAAACACTCCCCATGGACCCCCCTGTAAATACTGACACACTCCCCGGGGACCCCCTGTAAATAATGACACACTCCCCAGGGACCCCCCTGTAAATACTGACACACTCCCCGGGGTCCCCCTGTAAATACTGACACACTCCCCGGGACCCCCTGTAAGTACTGACACACTCCGCGGGGAGCCCCTGTAAATTCTGACACACTCCCCGGGGACTCCCCTCTAAATACTGACACACTCCCCTGGGACCTCCCCTGTAAATACTGACACACTCCCTGGGGACCCCCTGTAAATTCTGACACACTCCCCGGGAACTCCCTGTAAATACTGACACACTCCCTGGGGACCCCCTGTAAATACT
The DNA here is from genome assembly GCF_017639515.1 of Carcharodon carcharias. Taxonomy (NCBI): domain Eukaryota; kingdom Metazoa; phylum Chordata; class Chondrichthyes; order Lamniformes; family Lamnidae; genus Carcharodon; species Carcharodon carcharias. The sequence continues at coordinate 3,329,559 of NW_024470767.1, forward strand.
AACACACTGCCCGGGGACCACCTGTAAATACTGACACACTCCCCAGGGACCCCCTGTAAATACTGAAACAATCCCCGGGGACTCCCTGTAAATACTGACACACTCCCACCGGGACCCCCCTGTAAATACTGACACGCTGACCAGGGACTCACTGTAAATACTGACACACTCCCCCCTGGACCCCCCTGTAAATACTGACACGCTGACCAGGGACTCACTGTAAATACTGACACACTCCCCGGGGAACCCCCTGTAAATACTGACACACTCCCCGGGGACACCCTGTAAATACTGACACACTCACCGGGGATCCCCTGTAAATTCTGACACACTATCCGGGGACCCCCCTGTAAATACTGACACACTCCCCGGGACCCCCCTGTAAATAGTGACACACTCACCGGGGATCCCCTGTAAATACTGACACACTTCCCGGCGATGCCCTGTAAATACTGACACACTCCCTGGGGACCCCCTGTTAATACTGACACACTCCCCAGGGACGCCCCTGTAAATACTGACACACTCCCTGGGGACCCCCTGTAAATACTGACACATCCCCGTGACCCCCTGTAAATACTGACACACTCCCCAGGGACACCCTGTAAATACTAACACACTCCTGGGGGAACCACTGTAAATACTGACACACTCCCCGGGGAATCCACTGTAAATACTGACACACTCCCCGGGGACCCCCTGTAAATACTGACACACTCACCGGGGAACCCCTGAAAATAATGACACACTCCCTGGGTACTCCCTGTAAATAGTGACACACTTCCCAGGGACTCCCTGTAAATACTGACACACTCCCCGGCGATGCCCTGTAAATACTGACACACTCCCTGGGGACCCCCTGTTAATACTGACAAACTCCCCAGGGACGGCCCTGTAAATACTGACACATCCCCGTGACCCCCTGTAAATACTGAAACACTCCCCAGGGATCACCCTGTAAATACTGACACACTCCCCAGGGACACCCTGTAAATACTGACTCACTCCCCAGGGACCCCCCTGTAAATACTGACACACTCCCCGTGGACCCCCTGTAAATACTGACACACTCCCCGGGACCCCCTGTAAATACTGACACACTCCCCGGGGAGCCCCTGTAAATTCTGACACACTCCCCGGGGACTCCCCTCTAAATACTGACACACTCCCCGGGGACACCCCTGTAAATACTGACACACTCCCCGGGAACTCCCTGTAAATACTGACACACTCCCCGGTGATCCCCTTTAAATACTGACATACTCCCCGGGGACCACCCGGTAAATACTTTATCACTCCCCAGGAACTCCCCTGTAAATACTGACACACTCCCCGGGGACTCCCCTGTAAATACTGACACACTCCCTGGGGTCACCCCTGTAAATACTGACACACTCCCCGTGGACACCCCTGTAAATGCTGACACATTCCCCAGGGACCCCCCTGTAAATACTGACACACTCCCCGTGGACACCCCTGTAAATGCTGACACACTCCCCAGGGACCCCCATTTAAATACTGACACACACCCCGGGGACCCCCCTGTAAATACTGAAAAACTCACGAGGCACCCCCTGTAAATACTGACACAGTCACCAGGGACCCCCTGAAAATACTGACACACTCCCCGGGGAACCCCTGTAAATACTGACACAATCCCCGGGGACCCCCTGTAAATACTGACACACTCCCCGGGGACCCCCTGTAAATACTGATTCAATCCCCAGGGATTCCCTGTAAATACTGACACTCTCCCCGGGGACGCACTCTAAATACTGACACACTCCCCGTGGAATCCCTTGTAAATACTGACAAACTCCCCAGGGACTCCCCTCTTAATACTGACACACTCGCCCGGTACTCTCCTGTAAATACTGACACTCTCCCCGGGCACACCCTGTAAATACTGACACACTCCCCGGGGACCCCCCTGTAAATACTGACACACTCCCCGGGGACACGCTGTGAATACTGACACACTCCCCGGGGACCCCCTGTAAATACTGACACACTCCCCGGGGACCCCCTGGAAATACAGACACACTCCCCAGGGCTCTCCTGTAAATACTGACACATTCCCCGGGGACCCCCTGTAAATACAGACACACTCCCCGGGGACTCCCTGTAAATACTGACACACTCCCCGGGGACTCCCCTGTATATACTGACACACTCCCCGTGGACCTTCTGTAAGTACTGACACACTCCCCGGGGCACTCCTGTAAATACTGACACACTCCCCGGGGACTCCCCTGTAAATACTGACACACTCCCCGGGGACATTCTGTAAATACTGACACACTCCCCGGGGCACTCCTGTAAATACTGACAGACTCCCCGGTGCACTCCTGTAAATACTGACACACTCCCCGTGGACCTTCTGTAAATACTGACAGACTCCCCGGTGCACTCCTGTAAATACTGACACACTCCCCGGGGACCCACTGTAAATACTGACACACTCCCCGGGGACCCCCCTGTAAATACTGACACACTCCCCGGGGACACCCTGTAAATACTGACACACTCCCCAGGGACCCCCGGTAAATACTTAAACAATCCCCGGGGACTCCCTGTAAATACTGACACACTCCCCCCGGGACCCCCCTGTAAATACTGACACGCTGACCAGGGACTCACTGTAAATACTGACACACTCCCCGGGGAACCCCCTGTAAATACTGACACACTCCCCGGGGACACCCTGTAAATACTGACACACTCACCGGGGATCCCCTGTAAATACTGACACACTCCCCGGGGACCCCCCTGTAAATAGTGACACACTCACCGGGGATCCCCTGTAAATACTGACACACTCCCCGGGGACACCCCTGTAAATAGTGACACACTTCCCAGGGACTCCACTGTAAATACTGACACACTCCCCAGGGGACCCCCTCTAAATACTGACAGACTCCCCGGGGACCTCCCCTGTAAATACTGACACACTCCCTGGGGACCCCCTGTAAATTCTGACACACTCCCCGGGAACTCCCTGTAAATACTGACACACTCCCCGGGGATCCCATGTAAATTCTGACACACTCCCCGGGAACTCCCTGTAAATACTGACACACTCCCCGGTGATCCCCTTTAAATACTGACATACTCCCCGGGGACCACCCGGTAAATACTTTATCACTCCCCAGGAACTCCCCTGTAAATACTGACACACTCCCCGGGGACTCCCCTGTAAATACTGACACACTCCCTGGGGTCACCCCTGTAAATACTGACACACTCCCCGTGGACACCCCTGTAAATGCTGACACATTCCCCAGGGACCCCCCTGTAAATACTGACACACTCCCCGTGGACACCCCTGTAAATGCTGACACACTCCCCAGGGACCCCCATTTAAATACTGACACACACCCCGGGGACCCCCCTGTAAATACTGAAAAACTCCCCAGGCACCTCCTGTAAATACTGACACAGTCACCAGGGACCCCCTGAAAATACTGACACACTCCCCGGGGAACCCCTGTAAATACTGACACAATCCCCGGGGACCCCCTGTAAATACTGACACACTCCCCGGGGACCCCCTGTAAATACTGACACACTCCCCAGGGACTCCCCTGTAAATACTGACACACTCCCCAGGGACCCCTGTAAATACTGACACACTCCCCGGGGACTCCCTGTAAATACTGACACACTCCCCAGGGACCCCCTGTAAATACTGACACACTCCCCAGGGACCCGCCTGTAAATACTGACACACTCCCCGGGGAAACCCCTGTAAATACTGACACACTCCCCGGGGACTCCCTGTAAATACTGACACACTCCCGGGGACCCTCTGTAAATACTGACACACTCCCCGGGGACCCCCTGTAAATACTGACACACTCCCCGGGGACCCCCTGTAAATACTGACACACTCCCCGGGGACCCCCTGTAAATACTGACACACTCCCCTGGGACCTTTTTTAAATACTGACACACTCCCCGGGACCCCCTGTAAATACTGACACACTCCCCGGGACTCCCTGTAAATACTGACACACTCCCCGGGGACCCCCTGTAAATACTGACAGACTCCCCGGTGCACTCCTGTAAATACTGACACACTCCCCGGGGACCCACTGTAAATACTGACACACTCCCCGGGGACCCCCCTGTAAATACTGACACACTCCCCGGGGACCCCCTGTAAATACTGACACACTCCCCAGGGACCCCCGGTAAATACTTAAACAATCCCCGGGGACTCCCTGTAAATACTGACACACTCCCCGGGGACCCCCCTGTAAATACTGACACGCTGACCAGGGACTCACTGTAAATACTGACACACTCCCCCCTGGACCCCCCTGTAAATACTGACACGCTGACCAGGGACTCACTGTAAATACTGACACACTCCCCGGGGAACCCCCTGTAAATACTGACACACTCCCCGGGGACACCCTGTAAATACTGACACACTCACCGGGGATCCCCTGTAAATTCTGACACACTATCCGGGGACCCCCCTTTAAATACTGACACACTCCCCGGGGACCCCCCTGTAAATAGTGACACACTCACCGGGGATCCCCTGTAAATACTGACACACTCCCCGGGGACACCCCTGTAAATAGTGACACACTTCCCAGGGACTCCACTGTAAATACTGACACACTCCCCGGCGATGCCCTGTAAATACTGACACACTCCCTGGGGACCCCCTGTTAATACTGACAAACTCCCCAGGGACGGCCCTGTAAATACTGACACATCCCCGTGACCCCCTGTAAATACTGAAACACTCCCCAGGGATCACCCTGTAAATACTGACACACTCCCCAGGGGCACCCTGTAAATACTGACACACTCCCCGGGGACTCCCCTCTAAATACTGACACACTCCCCGGGGACCTCCCCTGTAAATACTGACACACTCCCTGGGGACCCCCTGTAAATACTGACACACTCCCCGGGGACCCCATGTAAATTCTGACACACTCCCCGGGAACTCCCTGTAAATACTGACACACTCCCCGGTGATCCCCTTTAAATACTGACATACTCCCCGGGGACCACCCTGTAAATACTGTATCACTCCCCAGGGACACCCTGTAAATACTGACACACTCCCGTGGACCCCCTGTAAATACTGACACACTCCCGGGGTCACCCCTGTAAATACTGACACACTCCCCGTGGACCCCCTGTAAATACTGACACACTCCCCTGGGACCCCCCTGTAAATACTGACACACTCCCCGGGGACCCCCTGTAAATACTGACACACTCCCAGGGGACCCGCTGCAAATACTGACACAGTCCCCCGTGAACGCCTGTAAATACTGACACACTCCCCGGGGACCCCCTGTAAATACTGACACAATCCCCGGGGACACCCCTGTAAATACTGACAGACTCCCCGTGAACCCCTGTAAATACTCATACACACCCCGGGGAATCCTTGTAAATACTGACACTCTCCCCGGGACGCACTTCTAAATACTGACCACTCCCCGGTGGACTTCCCTTGTAAATACTGACACACTCCCCAGGGACTCCCCTGTAAATACTGACAAACTCGCCCGGGACTATCCTGAAAAAAATACTGACACTCTCCCCGGGCACACCCTGTAAATACTGACACACTCCCCAGGGACTCCACTGTAAATACTGACACACTCCCCAGGGACTCCCCTGTAAATACTGACACACTCCCCAGGGACTCACTGAAAATACTGACACACTCCTCGGGGACCCCCTGCAAATACTGACACACTCCCCGGGGACCCACAGTAAATACTGACACACTCCCCGGGGACCCACATTAAATGCTGACACACTCCCCAGGGACCCTCTGTAAATACTGACACACTCCCCAGGGACCCTCTGTAAATACTGACACACTCCCCGGGTACCCCCCTGTAAACACTGACACACTCCCCGGGGACCCCCTGTAAATACTAACACACTCCCCGGGGACCCCCTGTAAATACTGACACACTCCCCGGGGACCACCTGTAAATACTGACACACTCCCCGGGGACCCCCCTGTAAATACTGACACACTCCCCGGGGAAGCCCTGTAAATACTGACACACTCCCCAGGGACCCCCGGTAAATACTTAAACAATCCCCGGGGACTCCCTGTAAATACTGACACACTCCCCCCGGGACCCCCCTGTAAATACTGACACGCTGACCAGGGACTCATTGTAAATACTGACACACTCCCCCCTGGACCCCCCTGTAAATACTGACACGCTGACCAGGGACTCACTGTAAATACTGACACACTCCCCGGGGAACCCCCTGTAAATACTGACACACTCCCCGGGGACACCCTGTAAATACTGACACACTCACCGGGGATCCCCCTTTAAATACTGACACACTCCCCGGGGACCCCCCTGTAAATAGTGACACACTCACCGGGGATCCCCTGTAAATACTGACACACTCCCCGGGGACACCCCTGTAAATAGTGACACACTTCCCAGGGACTCCCTGTAAATACTGACACACTCCCCGGCGATGCCCTGTAAATACTGACACACTCCCTGGGGACCCCCTGTTAATACTGACAAACTCCCCAGGGACGGCCCTGTAAATACTGACACATCCCCGTGACCCCCTGTAAATACTGAAACACTCCCCAGGGATCACCCTGTAAATACTGACTCACTCCCCAGGGACCCCCCTGTAAATACTGACACACTCCCCGTGGACCCCCTGTAAATACTGACACACTCCCCGGGACCCCCTGTAAATACTGACACACTCCCCGGGGAGCCCCTGTAAATTCTGACACACTCCCCGGGGACTCCCCTCTAAATACTGACACACTCCCCGGGGACACCCCTGTAAATACTGACACACTCCCCGGGAACTCCCTGTAAATACTGACACACTCCCCGGTGATCCCCTTTAAATACTGACATACTCCCCGGGGACCACCCGGTAAATACTTTATCACTCCCCAGGAACTCCCCTGTAAATACTGACACACTCCCCGGGGACTCCCCTGTAAATACTGACACACTCCCTGGGGTCACCCCTGTAAATACTGACACACTCCCCGTGGACACCCCTGTAAATGCTGACACATTCCCCAGGGACCCCCCTGTAAATACTGACACACTCCCCGTGGACACCCCTGTAAATGCTGACACACTCCCCAGGGACCCCCATTTAAATACTGACACACACCCCGGGGACCCCCCTGTAAATACTGAAAAACTCACGAGGCACCCCCTGTAAATACTGACACAGTCACCAGGGACCCCCTGAAAATACTGACACACTCCCCGGGGAACCCCTGTAAATACTGACACAATCCCCGGGGACCCCCTGTAAATACTGACACACTCCCCGGGGACCCCCTGTAAATACTGATTCAATCCCCAGGGATTCCCTGTAAATACTGACACTCTCCCCGGGGACGCACTCTAAATACTGACACACTCCCCGTGGAATCCCTTGTAAATACTGACAAACTCCCCAGGGACTCCCCTCTTAATACTGACACACTCGCCCGGTACTCTCCTGTAAATACTGACACTCTCCCCGGGCACACCCTGTAAATACTGACACACTCCCCGGGGACCCCCCTGTAAATACTGACACACTCCCCGGGGACACGCTGTGAATACTGACACACTCCCCGGGGACCCCCTGTAAATACTGACACACTCCCCGGGGACCCCCTGGAAATACAGACACACTCCCCAGGGCTCTCCTGTAAATACTGACACATTCCCCGGGGACCCCCTGTAAATACAGACACACTCCCCGGGGACTCCCTGTAAATACTGACACACTCCCCGGGGACTCCCCTGTATATACTGACACACTCCCCGTGGACCTTCTGTAAGTACTGACACACTCCCCGGGGCACTCCTGTAAATACTGACACACTCCCCGGGGACTCCCCTGTAAATACTGACACACTCCCCGGGGACATTCTGTAAATACTGACACACTCCCCGGGGCACTCCTGTAAATACTGACAGACTCCCCGGTGCACTCCTGTAAATACTGACACACTCCCCGTGGACCTTCTGTAAATACTGACAGACTCCCCGGTGCACTCCTGTAAATACTGACACACTCCCCGGGGACCCACTGTAAATACTGACACACTCCCCGGGGACCCCCCTGTAAATACTGACACACTCCCCGGGGACACCCTGTAAATACTGACACACTCCCCAGGGACCCCCGGTAAATACTTAAACAATCCCCGGGGACTCCCTGTAAATACTGACACACTCCCCCCGGGACCCCCCTGTAAATACTGACACGCTGACCAGGGACTCACTGTAAATACTGACACACTCCCCGGGGAACCCCCTGTAAATACTGACACACTCCCCGGGGACACCCTGTAAATACTGACACACTCACCGGGGATCCCCTGTAAATACTGACACACTCCCCGGGGACCCCCCTGTAAATAGTGACACACTCACCGGGGATCCCCTGTAAATACTGACACACTCCCCGGGGACACCCCTGTAAATAGTGACACACTTCCCAGGGACTCCACTGTAAATACTGACACACTCCCCAGGGGACCCCCTCTAAATACTGACAGACTCCCCGGGGACCTCCCCTGTAAATACTGACACACTCCCTGGGGACCCCCTGTAAATTCTGACACACTCCCCGGGAACTCCCTGTAAATACTGACACACTCCCCGGGGATCCCATGTAAATTCTGACACACTCCCCGGGAACGCCCTGTAAATACTGACACACTCCCCGGTGATCCCCTTTAAATACTGACATACTCCCCGGGGACCACCCGGTAAATACTTTATCACTCCCCAGGAACTCCCCTGTAAATACTGACACACTCCCCGGGGACTCCCCTGTAAATACTGACACACTCCCTGGGGTCACCCCTGTAAATACTGACACACTCCCCGTGGACACCCCTGTAAATGCTGACACATTCCCCAGGGACCCCCCTGTAAATACTGACACACTCCCCGTGGACACCCCTGTAAATGCTGACACACTCCCCAGGGACCCCCATTTAAATACTGACACACACCCCGGGGACCCCCCTGTAAATACTGAAAAACTCCCCAGGCACCTCCTGTAAATACTGACACAGTCACCAGGGACCCCCTGAAAATACTGACACACTCCCCGGGGAACCCCTGTAAATACTGACACAATCCCCGGGGACCCCCTGTAAATACTGACACACTCCCCGGGGACCCCCTGTAAATACTGATTCAATCCCCAGGGATTCCCTGTAAATACTGACACTCTCCCCGGGGACGCACTCTAAATACTGACACACTCCCCGTGGAATCCCTTGTAAATACTGACAAACTCCCCAGGGACTCCCCTCTTAATACTGACACACTCGCCCGGTACTCTCCTGTAAATACTGACACTCTCCCCGGGCACACCCCGTAAATACTGACACACTCCCCGGGGACCCCCCTGTAAATACTGACACACTCCCCGGGGACACGCTGTGAATACTGACACACTCCCCGGGGACCCCCTGTAAATACTGACACACTCCCCTGGGACCCCCTGTAAATAATGACACACTCCCCAGGGACCCCCTGTAAATACTGACACACTCCCCGGGGACCCCATGGAAATACAGACACACTCCCCGGGGCTCTCCTGTAAATACTGACACGTTCCCCGGGGACCCCCTGTAAATACAGACACACTCCCCGGGGACCTTCTGTAAATACTGACAGACTCCCCGGTGCACTCCTGTAAATACTGACACACTCCCCGGGGACCCACTGTAAATACTGACACACTCCCCGGGGACCCCCCTGTAAATACTGACACACTCCCCGGGGACCCCCTGTAAATACTGACACACTCCCCAGGGACCCCCGGTAAATACTTAAACAATCCCCGGGGACTCCCTGTAAATACTGACACACTCCCCGGGGACCCCCCTGTAAATACTGACACGCTGACCAGGGACTCACTGTAAATACTGACACACTCCCCCCTGGACCCCCCTGTAAATACTGACACGCTGACCAGGGACTCACTGTAAATACTGACACACTCCCCGGGGAACCCCCTGTAAATACTGACACACTCCCCGGGGACACCCTGTAAATACTGACACACTCACCGGGGATCCCCTGTAAATTCTGACACACTATCCGGGGACCCCCCTTTAAATACTGACACACTCCCCGGGGACCCCCCTGTAAATAGTGACACACTCACCGGGGATCCCCTGTAAATACTGACACACTCCCCGGGGACACCCCTGTAAATAGTGACACACTTCCCAGGGACTCCACTGTAAATACTGACACACTCCCCGGCGATGCCCCTGTAAATACTGACACACTCCCTGGGGACCCCCTGTTAATACTGACAAACTCCCCAGGGACGGCCCTGTAAATACTGACACATCCCCGTGACCCCCTGTAAATACTGAAACACTCCCCAGGGATCACCCTGTAAATACTGACACACTCCCCAGGGGCACCCTGTAAATACTGACACACTCCCCGGGGACTCCCCTCTAAATACTGACACACTCCCCGGGGACCTCCCCTGTAAATACTGACACACTCCCTGGGGACCCCCTGTAAATACTGACACACTCCCCGGGGACCCCATGTAAATTCTGACACACTCCCCGGGAACTCCCTGTAAATACTGACACACTCCCCGGTGATCCCCTGTAAATACTGACACACTCCCCGGGGACCACCCGGTAAATACTTTATCACTCCCCAGGGACTCCCCTGTAAATACTGACACCCTCCCCGGGGACTCCCCTGTAAATACTGACACACTCCCTGTGGTCACCCCTGTAAATACTGACACACTCCCCGTGGACACCCCTGTAAATGCTGACACACTCCCCAGGGACCCCCCTGTAAATACTGACACACACCCCGGGGACCCACCTGTAAATACTGAAACACTCCCCAGGCACCCCCTGCAAATACTGACACAGTCACCAGGGACCACCTGTAAATACTGACACGCTCCCCGGGGACCCCCTGTAAATACTGACACAATCCCCGGGGACCCCCTGTAAATACTGACACACTCCCCGGGGACCCCCTGTAAATACTGATTCACTCCCCAGGGATTCCCTGTAAATACTGACACTCTCCCCGGGGACGCACTCTAAATACTGACACACTCCCCGTGGAATCCCTTGTAAATACTGACAAACTCCCCAGGGTCTCCCCTCTTAATACTGACACACTCGCCCGTTACTCTCCTTTAAATACTGACACTCTCCCCGGGCACACCCTGTAAATACTGACACACTCCCCCGGGGACCCCCTGTACATACTGACACACTCCCCGGGAACTCCCCTGTAAATACTGACACACTCCCCAGGGACTCACTGAAAATACTGACACACTCCTCGGGGACCCCCTGCAAATACTGACACACTCCCCGGGGACCCACAGTAAATACTGACACACTCCCCGGGGACCCACATTAAATGCTGACACACTCCCCAGGGACCCTCTGTAAATACTGACACACTCCCCAGGGACCCTCTGTAAATACTGACACACCCCCCGGGTACCCCCCTGTAAACACTGACACACTCCCCGGGGACCCCCTGTAAATACTAACACACTCCCCGGGGACCCCCTGTAAATACTGACACACTCCCCGGGGACCACCTGTAAATACTGACACACTCCCCGGGGACCCCCCTGTAAATACTGACACACTCCCCGGGGAAGCCCTGTAAATACTGACACACTCCCCAGGGACCCCCGGTAAATACTTAAACAATCCCCGGGGACTCCCTGTAAATACTGACACACTCCCCCCGGGACCCCCCTGTAAATACTGACACGCTGACCAGGGACTCATTGTAAATACTGACACACTCCCCCCTGGACCCCCCTGTAAATACTGACACGCTGACCAGGGACTCACTGTAAATACTGACACACTCCCCGGGGAACCCCCTGTAAATACTGACACACTCCCCGGGGACACCCTGTAAATACTGACACACTCACCGGGGATCCCCCTTTAAATACTGACACACTCCCCGGGGACCCCCCTGTAAATAGTGACACACTCACCGGGGATCCCCTGTAAATACTGACACACTCCCCGGGGACACCCCTGTAAATAGTGACACACTTCCCAGGGACTCCCTGTAAATACTGACACACTCCCCGGCGATGCCCTGTAAATACTGACACACTCCCTGGGGACCCCCTGTTAATACTGACAAACTCCCCAGGGACGGCCCTGTAAATACTGACACATCCCCGTGACCCCCTGTAAATACTGAAACACTCCCCAGGGATCACCCTGTAAATACTGACACACTCCCCAGGGACACCCTGTAAATACTGACTCACTCCCCAGGGACCCCCCTGTAAATACTGACACACTCCCCGTGGACCCCCTGTAAATACTGACACACTCCCCGGGACCCCCTGTAAATACTGACACACTCCCCGGGGAGCCCCTGTAAATTCTGACACACTCCCCGGGGACTCCCCTCTAAATACTGACACACTCCCCGGGGACACCCCTGTAAATACTGACACACTCCCCGGGAACTCCCTGTAAATACTGACACACTCCCCGGTGATCCCCTTTAAATACTGACATACTCCCCGGGGACCACCCGGTAAATACTTTATCACTCCCCAGGGACTCCCCTGTAAATACTGACACCCTCCCCGGGGACTCCCCTGTAAATACTGACACACTCCCTGTGGTCACCCCTGTAAATACTGACACACTCCCCGTGGACACCCCTGTAAATGCTGACACACTCCCCAGGGACCCCCCTGTAAATACTGACACACACCCCGGGGACCCCCCTGTAAATACTGAAACACTCCCCAGGCACCCCCTGCAAATACTGACACAGTCACCAGGGACCACCTGTAAATACTGACACGCTCCCCGGGGACCCCCTGTAAATACTGACACAATCCCCGGGGACCCCCTGTAAATACTGACACACTCCCCGGGGACCCCCTGTAAATACTGATTCACTCCCCAGGGATTCCCTGTAAATACTGACACTCTCCCCGGGGACGCACTCTAAATACTGACACACTCCCCGTGGAATCCCTTGTAAATACTGACAAACTCCCCAGGGTCTCCCCTCTTAATACTGACACACTCGCCCGTTACTCTCCTTTAAATACTGACACTCTCCCCGGGCACACCCTGTAAATACTGACACACTCCCCCGGGGACCCCCTGTACATACTGACACACTCCCCGGGAACTCCCCTGTAAATACTGACACACTCCCCAGGGACTCACTGAAAATACTGACACACTCCTCGGGGACCCCCTGCAAATACTGACACACTCCCCGGGGACCCACAGTAAATACTGACACACTCCCCGGGGACCCACATTAAATGCTGACACACTCCCCAGGGACCCTCTGTAAATACTGACACACTCCCCAGGGACCCTCTGTAAATACTGACACACTCCCCGGGTACCCCCCTGTAAACACTGACACACTCCCCGGGGACCCCCTGTAAATACTAACACACTCCCCGGGGACCACCTGTAAATACTGACACACTCCCCGGGGACCCCCCTGTAAATACTGACACACTCCCCGGGGAACCCCTGTAAATACTGACACACTCCCCAGGGACCCCCGGTAAATACTTAAACAATCCCCGGGGACTCCCTGTAAATACTGACACACTCCCCCCGGGACCCCCCTGTAAATACTGACACGCTGACCAGGGACTCATTGTAAATACTGACACACTCCCCCCTGGACCCCCCTGTAAATACTGACACGCTGACCAGGGACTCACTGTAAATACTGACACACTCCCCGGGGAACCCCCTGTAAATACTGACACACTCCCCGGGGACACCCTGTAAATACTGACACACTCACCGGGGATCCCCCTTTAAATACTGACACACTCCCCGGGGACCCCCCTGTAAATAGTGACACACTCACCGGGGATCCCCTGTAAATACTGACACACTCCCCGGGGACACCCCTGTAAATAGTGACACACTTCCCAGGGACTCCCTGTAAATACTGACACACTCCCCGGCGATGCCCTGTAAATACTGACACACTCCCTGGGGACCCCCTGTTAATACTGACAAACTCCCCAGGGACGGCCCTGTAAATACTGACACATCCCCGTGACCCCCTGTAAATACTGAAACACTCCCCAGGGATCACCCTGTAAATACTGACACACTCCCCAGGGACACCCTGTAAATACTGACTCACTCCCCAGGGACCCCCCTGTAAATACTGACACACTCCCCGTGGACCCCCTGTAAATACTGACACACTCCCCGGGACCCCCTGTAAATACTGACACACTCCCCGGGGAGCCCCTGTAAATTCTGACACACTCCCCGGGTACTCCCCTCTAAATACTGACACACTCCCCGGGGACACCCCTGTAAATACTGACACACTCCCCGGGAACTCCCTGTAAATACTGACACACTCCCCGGTGATCCCCTTTAAATACTGACATACTCCCCGGGGACCACCCGGTAAATACTTTATCACTCCCCAGGGACTCCCCTGTAAATACTGACACCCTCCCCGGGGACTCCCCTGTAAATACTGACACACTCCCTGTGGTCACCCCTGTAAATACTGACACACTCCCCGTGGACACCCCTGTAAATGCTGACACACTCCCCAGGGACCCCCCTGTAAATACTGACACACACCCCGGGGACCCCCCTGTAAATACTGAAACACTCCCCAGGCACCCCCTGCAAATACTGACACAGTCACCAGGGACCACCTGTAAATACTGACACGCTCCCCGGGGACCCCGTGTAAATACTGACACAATCCCCGGGGACCCCCTGTAAATACTGACACACTCCCCGGGGACCCCCTGTAAATACTGATTCACTCCCCAGGGATTCCCTGTAAATACTGACACTCTCCCCGGGGACGCACTCTAAATACTGACACACTCCCCGTGGAATCCCTTGTAAATACTGACAAACTCCCCAGGGTCTCCCCTCTTAATACTGACACACTCGCCCGTTACTCTCCTTTAAATACTGACACTCTCCCCGGGCACACCCTGTAAATACTGACACACTCCCCCGGGGACCCCCTGTACATACTGACACACTCCCCGGGAACTCCCCTGTAAATACTGACACACTCCCCAGGGACTCACTGAAAATACTGACACACTCCTCGGGGACCCCCTGCAAATACTGACACACTCCCCGGGGACCCACAGTAAATACTGACACACTCCCCGGGGACCCACATTAAATGCTGACACACTCCCCAGGGACCCTCTGTAAATACTGACACACTCCCCAGGGACCCTCTGTAAATACTGACACACTCCCCGGGTACCCCCCTGTAAATACTGACACACTCCCCGGGGACCCCCTGTAAATACTAACACACTCCCCGGGGACCACCTGTAAATACTGACACACTCCCCAGGGACCCCCTGTAAATACTGAAACACTCGCCGGGGACTCCCTGTAAATACTGACACACTCCCTGCGACGCCCTGTAAATACTGACACACTCCCTGGGGACCCCCTGTAAATACTGACACACTCCCCGTCGACCCCCTGAAAATAATGACACAATCCCCGGGTACTCCCTGTAAATACTGACACAGTCCCGGAGGACCCCCTGTAAATACTGACACACTCCTGGGGGAACCACTGTAAATACTGACACAGTCCCCAGGGACACCCTGTAAATAATGACACACTCCCCAGGGACCCCTTTAAATACAGACAAACTCCCCGGGGACCACCCTGTAAATACTGACACACTCCCCGGGTAACTTCTGTAAATACTGACACACTCGCCGGGGACCCCCTGTAAATACTGACAAACTACCCAGGGACCCCCTGTAAATACTGACACACTCCCCGGGGACCCCCTGTAAAAACTAACACACTCCCCGGGGACCCACTGTAAATACTGACACACTCCCCGGGGACCCCCTCTAAATACTAACACACTCCCCGGGGACCCCCTGTAAATAGTGACACACTCCCCGGGGACACCCTGTAAATACTGACACACTCCCCGTGAGCCCCTGTAAATACTGACACACTCCCCGGCGATGCCCTGTAAATACTGACACACTCCCTGGGGACCCCCTGTTAATACTGACACACTCCCCAGGGACGCCCCTGTAAATACTGAAACACTCCCTGGGACACCCTGTAAATACTGACACATCCCCGTGACCCCCTGTAAATACTGAAACACTCCCCAGGGATCACCCTGTAAATACTGAAACTCTCCCCAGGGACACCCCGTAAATACTGACACACTCCTGGGGGCACCACTGTAAATACTGACACACTCCTGGGGGAACCACTGTAAATACTGACACACTCCTGGGGGAACCACTGTTAATACTGACACACTCCCCGGGGAATCCACTGTAAATACTGACACACTCCCCGGGGAACCCCTGTAAATACTGACACACTCAGCGGGGACCCCCTGTAAATTCTGACACACTCCCCGGGGACCCCCTGTAAATACTGACACACTCCCCGTCGACCCCCTGTAAATACTGACACACTCCCCGGGGACCCCCTGTAAATACTGACACACTCCCCGGGACCCCCTGTAAATACTGACACACTCCCCGGTGACTCTCCTGCAAATACTGACACACTCCCCAGGGGACCCCCTCTGAATACTGACACACTCCCCGGGGACATCCCCTGTAAATACTGACACACTCCCTGGGGACACCCTGTAAATTGTGACACACTCCCCGGGAACTCCCTGTAAATACTGACACACTCCCCGGGGACCCCATGTAAATTCTGACACACTCCCTGGGGACCCCCTGTAAATTGTGACACACTCCCCGGGAACTCCCTGTAAATACTGACACACTCCCCTGGAACTCCCTGTAAATACTGACACACTCCCCGGTGACCACCCGGTAAATACTTTATCACTCCCTAGGGAATCCCCTGTAAATACTGACACACTCCCCGTTGACTCCCCTGTAAATACTGACACACTCCCTGGGGTCACCCCTGTAAATACTGACAAAATCGCGAGGGAACCCCTTTAAATACTGACACAATCCCCCGGGGACACCCATGTAAATACTGAAACACTCCCCAGGGACCCCCCTGTAAATACTGAAACACTCCCCAGGGACTCCCTTGTAAATACTGAAACACTCCCCGGGGACCCCCTGTAAATACTGACACAATCCCCGGGGACCCCCTGTAAATACTGACACACTCCCCGGGGACCCCCTGTAAATACTGACACACTCCCTGGGGACCCCCTGTAAATACTGATTCACTCCCCATGGATTCCCTGTAAATACTGACACTCTCCCCGGGGACGCACTCTGAATACTGAAACACTCCCCGTGGAATCCCTTGTAAATACTGACAAACTCCCCAGAGACTCCCCTCTTAATACTGACACACTCGCCCGGTACTCTCCTGTAAATACTGACCCTCTCCCCGGGCACACCCTGTAAATACTGACACACTCCCCCGGGGGCCCCCTGTACATACTGACACACTCCCCGGGAACTCCCCTGTAAATACTGACACACTCCCCAGGGACTCACTGAAAATACTGACACACTCCTCGGGGACCCGCTTGTAAATACTGACACACTCCCCGGGGACCCCCTGTAAATACTGACACACTCCCCGGGGACACCCTGTAAATACTGACACACTCCCCGGGGACCCCCCTGTAAATACTGACACACTCCCCTGGGACCTCCTGTAAATAATGACACACTCCCCAGGGACCCCCTGTAAATACTGACACACTCCCCGGGGACCCCATGTAAATACAGACACACTCCCCGGGGCACTCCTGTAAATACTGACACACTCCCCGGGGACCCCCTGTAAATACTACACACTCCCCGGGGACACCCTGTGAATACAGACACACTCCCCGGGGACGCCCTGTAAATACTGACACACTCCCCTGGGACCCCCTGTAAATAATGACACACTCCCCAGGGACCCCCTGTAAATACTGACACACTCCCCGGGGACTCCCCTGTAAATACAGACACACTCCCTGGGGCACTCCTGTAAATACTGACACACTCCCCGGGGACCCCCTGTAAATACAGACACACTCCCCGGGGACCCCCTGTAAATACTGACACACTCCCCGGGGTCTCCCCTGTAAATACTGACACACTCCCCGGGGACCTTCTATAAATACTGACACACTCCCCGGGGCACTCCTGTAAATACTGACACACTCCCCGGGGACTCCCCTGTAAATACTGACACACTCCCCGTGGACCTTCTGTAAATACTGACACACTCCCCGTGGACCTTCTGTAAATACTGACACACTCCACGGGGCACTCCTGTAAATACTGACACACTCCTCGGGGACCCCCTGTACATACTGACACACTCCCCGGGGACCCCCCTGTAAATACTAACACACTCCCCGGGGACCACCTGTAAATACTGACACACTCCCCAGGGACCCCCTGTAAATACTGAAACACTCCCCGGGGACTCCCTGTAAATACTGACACACTCCCCCCGGGACCCCCTGTAAATACTGACACGCTGACCAGGGACTCACTGTAAATCTTGACACACTCGCCGGGGAACCCCCTGTAAATACTGACACACTCCCCGGGGACACCCTGCAAATACTGACACACTCCCCGGGGACCCCCTGTAAATTCTGACACACTATCCGGGGACCCCCCTGTAAATACTGACACACTCACCGGGG
Source organism: Carcharodon carcharias (assembly GCF_017639515.1). Classification (NCBI taxonomy): domain Eukaryota; kingdom Metazoa; phylum Chordata; class Chondrichthyes; order Lamniformes; family Lamnidae; genus Carcharodon; species Carcharodon carcharias. Next base: position 3,348,248 of record NW_024470767.1, read on the forward strand.
ACCCCCCTGTAAATAGTGACACACTCACCGGGGATCCCCTGTAAATACTGACACACTCACCGGGGACCCCCCTGTAAATAGTGACACACTCACCGGGGATCCCCTGTAAATACTGACACACTCCCCGGGGACCCCCCTGTAAATAGTGACAAACTCCCCGGGGACTCCCCTGTAAATACTGACACACTCCCCAGGGACCCCCTGTAAATACTGAAACACTCCCCGGGGACCCCCTGTAAATACTGACAAACTCCCTGGGACGCCCTGTAAATACTGACACACTCCCTGGGGACCCCCTGTAAATACTGAAACACTCCACAGGGACTCCCTGTAAATACTGACACACTCCCCGGGGACACCCTGTAAATACTGACACACTCCTGGGGGAACCACTGTAAATACTGACACACTCCCCAGGGACACCCTGTAAATACTGACACACTCCCCGGGGAATCCACTGTAAACACTGTCACGTTCACCGGGGACCCCATGTAAATTCTGACACACTCCCCAGGGACCCCCTGTAAATACTGACACACTCCCCGTCGACCCCCTGAAAATAATGACACACTCCCCGGGTACTCCCTGTAAATACTGACACAATCCCCGGGGACCCCCTGTAAATGCTGACACACTCCCCAGGGACCCACTTTAAATACAGACACACTCCCCGGGGACCAACCTGTAAATACTGAAACACTCCCCGGGGACCCCCTGTAAAAACTAACACACTCCCCGGGGTCCCCCTGTAAATACTGACAAACTCCCCGGGGACCCCCTGTAAATACTGACACACTCCCCGGGGACCCCCTGTAAATACTAACACACTCCCCGGGGACCCCCTGTAAATACTGACACACTCCCCGGTGACCCCCTGTAAATAGTGACACACTTCCCAGGGACTCCCTGTAAATACTGACACACTCCCCGGGGACACCCTGTAAATACTGCCACACTCCCCGGGACCCCCTGTAAATACTGACACAATCCCTGGGACACCCTGTAAATACTGACACATCCCCGTGACCCCCTGTAAATACTGAAACACTCCACAGGGATCACCCTGTAAATACTGACACACTCCCCAGGGACACCCTGTAAATACTGACACACTCCTGGGGGAACGACTGTAAATACTGACACACTGCCCGGGGACCCCCAGTAAATACTGACACACTCACCGGGGACCCCCTGTAAATTCTGACACATTCCCCGGGGACCCCCTGTAAATACTGACACACTCCCCGTCGACCCCCTGAAAATAATGACAAACTCCCTGGGTACTCCCTGTAAATACTGACACACTCCCCGGGGACCCCCTGTAAATACTGACACACTCCCCGGGGACACCCTGTAAATACTGACAACCTCCCCAGGGACTCCCCTCTTAATACTGACACACTCGCCCGGTACTCTCCTGTAAATACTGACACTCTCCCCGGGCACACCCTGTAAATACTGACACACTCCCCGGGGACCCCCTGTAAATACAGACACACTCCCCGGGGCACTCCTGTAAATACTGACACACTCCCCGGGGACCCCCTGTAAATACCGACACACTCCCCGTGGACCTTCTGTAAATAATGACACACTTCCCGGGGCACTCCTGTAAATACTGACACACTCCCCGGGGCACTCCTGTAAATACTGACACACTCCCCGGGGACCCCCTGTAAATACTAACACACTCCCCGGGGACCACCTGTAAATACTGACACACTCCCCAGGGACCCCCTGTAAATACTGAAACACTCCCCGGGGACTCCCTGTAAATACTGACACACTCCCCGGGGCACTCCTGTAAATACTGAAACACTCCCCGGGGACTCCCTGTAAATACTGACACACTCCCCCCGGGACCCCCTGTAAATACTGACACGCTGACCAGGGACTCACTGTAAATCTTGACACACTCGCCGGGGAACCCCCTGTAAATACTGACACACTCCCCGGGGACACCCTGCAAATACTGACACACTCCCCGGGGACCCCCTGTAAATTCTGACACACTATCCGGGGACCCCCCTGTAAATACTGACACACTCACCGGGGACCCCCCTGTAAATAGTGACACACTCACCGGGGATCCCCTGTAAATAATGACACACTCACCGGGGACCCCCCTGTAAATAGTGACACACTCACCGGGGATCCCCTGTAAATACTGACACACTCCCCGGGGACCCCCCTGTAAATAGTGACAAACTCCCCGGGGACTCCCCTGTAAATACTGACACACTCCCCAGGGACCCCCTGTAAATACTGAAACACTCCCCGGCGATGCCCTGTAAATACTGACAAACTCCCTGGGACGCCCTGTAAATACTGACACACTCCCTGGGGACCCCCTGTAAATACTGAAACACTCCACAGGGACTCCCTGTAAATACTGACACACTCCCCGGGGACACCCTGTAAATACTGACACACTCCTGGGGGAACCACTGTAAATACTGACACACTCCCCAGGGACACCCTGTAAATACTGACACACTCCCCGGGGAATCCACTGTAAACACTGTCACGTTCACCGGGGACCCCATGTAAATTCTGACACACTCCCCAGGGACCCCCTGTAAATACTGACACACTCCCCGTCGACCCCCTGAAAATAATGACACACTCCCCGGGTACTCCCTGTAAATACTGACACAATCCCCGGGGACCCCCTGTAAATGCTGACACACTCCCCAGGGACCCACTTTAAATACAGACACACTCCCCGGGGACCAACCTGTAAATACTGACACACTCCCCGGGGACCCCCTGTAAAAACTAACACACTCCCCGGGGTCCCCCTGTAAATACTGACAAACTCCCCGGGGACCCCCTGTAAATACTGACACACTCCCCGGGGACCCCCTGTAAATACTAACACACTCCCCGGGGACCCCCTGTAAATACTGACACACTCCCCGGTGACCCCCTGTAAATAGTGACACACTTCCCAGGGACTCCCTGTAAATACTGACACACTCCCCGGGGACCCCCTGTAAATACTGCCACACTCCCCGGGACCCCCTGTAAATACTGACACATCCCCGTGACCCCCTGTAAATACTGAAACACTCCACAGGGATCACCCTGTAAATACTGACACACTCCCCAGGGACACCCTGTAAATACTGACACACTCCTGGGGGAACGACTGTAAATACTGACACACTGCCCGGGGACCCCCAGTAAATACTGACACACTCACCGGGGACCCCCTGTAAATTCTGACACATTCCCCGGGGACCCCCTGTAAATACTGACACACTCCCCGTCGACCCCCTGAAAATAATGACAAACTCCCTGGGTACTCCCTGTAAATACTGACACACTCCCCGGGGACCCCCTGTAAATACTGACACACTCCCCGGGGACACCCTGTAAATACTGACACACTCCCCGGGGACCCCCTGTAAATACTGACACACTCCCCGGGGACACCCTGTAAATACTGACACACTCCCCGGGGACCCCCTGTAAATACTGACACACTCCCCGGGGAGCCCCTGTAAATTCTGACACACTCCCCGGGAACCCCCTGTAAATACTGACACACTCCCCGGGGACCCCATGTAAATTCTGACACACTCCCCGGGAACTCCCTGTAAATACTGACACACTCCTCGGTGATCCCCTTTAAATACTGACACACTCCCCGGTGACTCCCCTGTAAATACTGACACACTCCCTGGGGTCACCCCTTTAAATACTGACACACTCCCCCGGGGACCCCCCTGTAAATACTGAAACACTCCCCGGGGACCCCCCTGTAAATACTGAAACACTCCCCAGGCACCCCATGTAAATACTGACACACTCCCCGGGGACGCCCTCTAAATACTGACACACTCCCCGTGGAATCCCTTGTAAATACTGACAACCTCCCCAGGGACTCCCCTCTTAATACTGACACACTCGCCCGGTACTCTCCTGTAAATACTGACACTCTCCCCGGGCACACCCTGTAAATACTGACACACTCCCCGGGGACCCCCTGTAAATACAGACACACTCCCCGGGGCACTCCTGTAAATACTGACACACTCCCCGGGGACCCCCTGTAAATACCGACACACTCCCCGTGGACCTTCTGTAAATAATGACACACTTCCCGGGGCACTCCTGTAAATACTGACACACTCCCCGGGGACCCCCTGTAAATACTGACACACTCCCCGGGGACCCCCGGTAAATACTAACACACTCCCCGGGGACTACCTGTAAATACTGACACACTCCCCAGGGACCCCCTGTAAATACTGAAACACTCCCCGGGTACTCCCTGTAAATACTGACACACTCCCCCCGGGACCCCCCTGTAAATACTGACACGCTGACCAGGGACTCACTGTAAATACTGACACACTCTACGGGGAACCCCCTGTAAATACTGACACACTCCCCGGGGACACCCTGTAAATACTGACACACTCACCGGGGATCCCCTGTAAATTCTGACACTCTATCCGGGGACCCCCCTGTAAATACTGACACACTCCCCGGGGATCCGATGTAAATACTGACACACTCCCCGCGGACCCCCTGTAAATACAGACACACAACCCGGGGACTCCCCTGTAAATAGTGACAAACTCCCCGGGGACTCCCCTGTAAATACTGACACACTCCCCAGGGACCCCCTGTAAATACTGACACACTCCCTGGGACGCCCTGTAAATACTGACACACTCCCTGGGGACCCCCTGTAAATACTGAAACACTCCCCAGGGACTCCCTGTAAATACTGATACACTCCCCAGGGACCCCCTGTAAATATTGACGCACTCCTGGGGGAACCACTGTAAATACTGACACACTCCTCAGGGACACCCTGTAAATACTGTCACATTCACCGGGGACCCCATGTAAATTCTGACACACTCCCCGTTGACCCCCTGAAAATAATGACACACTCCCCGGGTACTCCCTGTAAATACTGACACACTCCCCGGGGACCCCCTGTAAATACTGACACACTCCCCAGGGACCCCCTTTAAATACAGACACACTCCCCGGGGACCCCCCTGTAAATATTGACACACTCCCCGGGAAACTTCTGTAAATACTACACACTCCCCGGGGACACCCTGTAAATACTGACACACTCCCCTGGGACCCCCTGTAAATAATGACACTCTCCCCAGGGACCCCCTGTAAATACTGACACACTCCCCGGGGACTCCCCTGTAAATACAGACATACTCCCTGGGGCACTCCTGTAAATACTGACACACTCCCCGGGGACCCCCTGTAAATACAGACACACTCCCCGGGGACCCCCTGTAAATACTGACACACTCCCCGGGGTCTCCCCTGTAAATACTGACACACTCCCCGGGGACCTTCTATAAATACTGACACACTCCCCGGGGCACTCCTGTAAATACTGACACACTCCCCGGGGACTCCCCTGTAAATACTGACACACTCCCCGTGGACCTTCTGTAAATACTGACACACTCCCCGTGGACCTTCTGTAAATACTGACACACTCCACGGGGCACTCCTGTAAATACTGACACACTCCCCGGGGACCCCCTGTACATACTGACACACTCCCCGGGGACCCCCCTGTAAATACTGACACACTCCCCGGGGACCCCCTGTAAATACTGACACACTCACCGGGGACCCCCCTGTAAATACTGACACACTCCCTGGGACACCCTGTAAATACTGACACATCCCCGTGACCCCCTGTAAATACTGAAACACTCCACAGGGATCACCCTGTAAATACTGACACACTCCCCAGGGACACCCTGTAAATACTGACACACTCCTGGGGGAACGACTGTAAATACTGACACACTGCCCGGGGACCCCCAGTAAATACTGACACACTCACCGGGGACCCCCTGTAAATTCTGACACACTCCCCGGGGACCCCCTGTAAATACTGACACACTCCCCGTCGACCCCCTGAAAATAATGACAAACTCCCTGGGTACTCCCTGTAAATACTGACACACTCCCCGGGGACCCCCTGTAAATACTGACACACTCCCCGGGGATCCCCTGTAAATACTGACACACTCCCCGTCGACCCCCTGAAAATAATGACAAACTCCCTGGGTACTCCCTGTAAATACTGACACACTCCCCGGGCACACCCTGTAAATACTGACACACTCCCCGGGGACCCCCTGTAAATACTGACACACTCCCCGGGGACCCCCTGTAAATACTGACACACTCCCCGGGGACCCCCTGTAAATACTGACACACTCCCCAGGGACCCCCCTGTAAATACTGACACACTCCCTGGGGACCCCCTGTAAATACTGACACACTCCCCGGGACCCCCTGTAAATACTGACACACTCCCCGGGGAGCCCCTGTAAATTCTGACACACTCCCCGGGGGCCCCCTGTAAATACAGACACACTCCCCGGGGCACTCCTGTAAATACTGACACACTCCCCGGGGACCCCCTGTAAATACCGACACACTCCCCGTGGACCTTCTGTAAATAATGACACACTTCCCGGGGCACTCCTGTAAATACTGACACACTCCCCGGGGACCCCCTGTAAATACTGACACACTCCCCGGGGACCCCCGGTAAATACTAACACACTCCCCGGGGACCACCTGTAAATACTGACACACTCCCCAGGGACCCCCTGTAAATACTGAAACACTCCCCGGGTACTCCCTGTAAATACTGACACACTCCCCCCGGGACCCCCCTGTAAATACTGACACGCTGACCAGGGACTCACTGTAAATACTGACACACTCCACGGGGAACCCCCTGTAAATACTGACACACTCCCCGGGGACACCCTGTAAATACTGACACACTCACCGGGGATCCCCTGTAAATTCTGACACTCTATCCGGGGACCCCCCAGTAAATACTGACACACTCCCCGGGGACCCCCCTGTAAATAGTGACACACTCACCGGGGACCCCCTGTAAATACTGACACACTCCCCGGGGACCCCCCTGTAAATAGTGACAAACTCCCCGGGGACTCCCCTGTAAATACTGACACACTCCCTGGGACGCCCTGTAAATACTGACACACTCCCTGGGGACCCCCTGTAAATACTGAAACACTCCCCAGGGACTCCCTGTAAATACTGATACACTCCCCAGGGACCCCCTGTAAATATTGACGCACTCCTGGGGGAACCACTGTAAATACTGACACACTCCCCAGGGACACCCTGTAAATACTGACACACTCCCCGGGGAATCCACTGTAAATACTGTCACATTCACCGGGGACCCCATGTAAATTCTGACACACTCCCCGTTGACCCCCTGAAAATAATGACACACTCCCCGGGTACTCCCTGTAAATACTGACACACTCCCCGGGGACCCCCTGTAAATACTGACACACTCCCCAGGGACCCCCTTTAAATACAGACACACTCCCCGGGGACCCCCCTGTAAATATTGACACACTCCCCGGGAAACTTCTGTAAATACTGACACACTCCCCAGGGACACCCTGTAAATACTGACACACTCCCCGGGGAATCCACTGTAAATACTGTCACATTCACCGGGGACCCCCTGTAAATACTGACACACTCCCCAGGGACCCCCTTTAAATACAGACACACTCCCCAGGGACCCCCTGTAAATACTGACACACTCCCCGGGGACCCCCTGTAAATACTGACACACTCCCCGGGGACCCCCTGTAAATACTAACATACTCCCCGGGGACACCCTGTAAATGCTGACACACTTCCCGGGGAACCCCTGTAAATACTGACACACTCCCCGGGGACACCCTGTAAATACTGACACACTCACCGGGGATCCCCTGTAAATTCTGACACTCTATCCGGGGACCCCCCTGTAAATACTGACACACTCCCCGGGGACCCCCCTGTAAATAGTGACACACTCACCGGGGACCCCCTGTAAATACTGACACACTCCCCGGGGACCCCCCTGTAAATAGTGACAAACTCCCCGGGGACTCCCCTGTAAATACTGACACACTCCCCAGGGACCCCCTGTAAATACTGACACACTCCCTGGGGACCCCCTGTAAATACTGAAACACTCCCCAGGGACTCCCTGTAAATACTGATACACTCCCCAGGGACACCCTGTAAATATTGACGCACTCCTGGGGGAACCACTGTAAATACTGACACACTCCTCAGGGACACCCTGTAAATACTGACACACTCCCCGGGGAATCCACTGTAAATACTGTCACATTCACCGGGGACCCCATGTAAATTCTGACACACTCCCCGTTGACCCCCTGAAAATAATGACACACTCCCCGGGTACTCCCTGTAAATACTGACACACTCCCCGGGGACCCCCTGTAAATACTGACACACTCCCCAGGGACCCCCTTTAAATACAGACACACTCCCCGGGGACCCCCCGTGTAAATATTGACACACTCCCCGGGAAACTTCTGTAAATACTGACACACTCCACAGGGACCCCCTGTAAATACTGACACACTCCCCGGGGACCCCCTGTAAATACTGACACACTCCCCGGGGACCCCCTGTAAATACTAACACACTCCCCGGGGACCCCCTCCAAATACTGACACACTCCCTGGGACACCCTGTAAATACTGACACATCCCCGTGACCCCCTGTAAATACTGAAACACTCCCCAGGGATCACCCTGTAAATACTGACACACTCCCCAGGGACACCCTGTAAATACTGACACACTCCTGGGGGAACGACTGTAAATACTGACACACTGCCCGGGGACCCCCAGTAAATACTGACACACTCACCGGGGACCCCCTGTAAATTCTGACACACTCCCCGGGGACCCCCTGTAAATACTGACACACTCCCCGGGAGCCCCTGTAAATACTGACACACTCCCCGGAGATGCCCTGTAAATACTGACACACTCCCTGGGGACCCCCTGTTAATACTGACACACTCCCCAGGGACACCCCTCTAAATACTGACACACTCCCTGGGACACCCTGTAAATACTGACACATCCCCGTGACCCCCTGTAAATACTGAAACACTCCCCAGGGACACCCTGTATATACTGACACACTCCCCAGGGACACCCTGTAAATACTGACACACTCCTGGGGGAACCACTGTAAATACTGACACACTCCCCGGGGAATCCACTGTAAATACTGACACACTCCCCGGGGACCCCCTGTAAATACTGACACATTCCCCGGGGACCCCCTGTAAATACTGAAACACTCCCCAGGGACTCCCTTGTAAATACTGAAACACTCCCCAGGGACTCACTTGTAAATACTGACACACTCCCCGGGGACCCCCTGTAAATACTGACACAGTCACCAGGGACCCCCTGTAAATACTGACACACTCCCCGGGGACCCCCTGTAAAAACTAACACACTCCCCGGGGTCCCCCTGTAAATACTGACAAACTCCCCGGGGACCCCCTGTAAATACTGACACACTCCCCGGGGACCCCCTGTAAATACTAACACACTCCCCGGGGACCCCCTGTAAATACTGCCACACTCCCCGGGACCCCCTGTAAATACTGACACACTCCCCGGGGAGCCCCTGTAAATTCTGACACACTCCCTGGGGACCCCCTGTTAATACTGACACACTCCCCAGGGACCCCCCTGTAAATACTGACACACTCCCCGGGGAGCCCCTGTAAATTCTGACACACTCCCTGGGGAACCCCTGTAAATACTGACAAACTCCCAAGGGACCCCCCTGTAAATACTGACACACTCCCCGGGGACCCCCTGTAAATAGTGACACACTCCCCGGGACCCCCTGTAAATACTGACACACTCCCCGGGGAGCCCCTGTAAATTCTGACACACTCCCTGGGGACCCCCTGTTAATACTGACACACTCCCCAGGGACGCCCCTCTAAATACTGACACACTCCCTGGGACACCCTGTAAATACTGACACATCCCCGTGACCCCCTGTAAATACTGAAACACTCCACAGGGATCACCCTGTAAATACTGACACACTCCCCAGGGACACCCTGTAAATACTGACACACTCCTGGGGGAACGACTGTAAATACTGACACACTGCCCGGGGACCCCCAGTAAATACTGACACACTCACCGGGGACCCCCTGTAAATTCTGACACACTCCCCGGGGACCCCCTGTAAATACTGACACACTCCCCGTCGACCCCCTGAAAATAATGACAAACTCCCTGGGTACTCCCTGTAAATACTGACACACTCCCCGGGGACCCCCTGTAAATACTGACACACTCCCCGGGGATCCCCTGTAAATACTGACACACTCCCCGTCGACCCCCTGAAAATAATGACAAACTCCCTGGGTACTCCCTGTAAATACTGACACACTCCCCGGGCACACCCTGTAAATACTGACACACTCCCCGGGGACCCCCTGTAAATACTGACACACTCCCTGGGGACCCCCTGTAAATACTGACACACTCCCCGGGGACCCCCTGTAAATACTGACACACTCCCCAGGGACCCCCCTGTAAATACTGACACACTCCCTGGGGACCCCCTGTAAATACTGACACACTCCCCGGGACCCCCTGTAAATACTGACACACTCCCCGGGGAGCCCCTGTAAATTCTGACACACTCCCCGGGAACCCCCTGTAAATACTGACACACTCACCGGGGACCCCCTGTAAATTCTGACACACTCCCCGGGGACCCCCTGTAAATACTGACACACTCCCCGGGAGCCCCTGTAAATACTGACACACTCCCCGGAGATGCCCTGTAAATACTGACACACTCCCTGGGGACCCCCTGTTAATACTGACACACTCCCCAGGGACACCCCTCTAAATACTGACACACTCCCTGGGACACCCTGTAAATACTGACACATCCCCGTGACCCCCTGTAAATACTGAAACACTCCCCAGGGACACCCTGTATATACTGACACACTCCCCAGGGACACCCTGTAAATACTGACACACTCCTGGGGGAACCACTGTAAATACTGACACACTCCCCGGGGAATCCACTGTAAATACTGACACACTCCCCGGGGACCCCCTGTAAATACTGACACATTCCCCGGGGACCCCCTGTAAATACTGAAACACTCCCCAGGGACTCCCTTGTAAATACTGAAACACTCCCCAGGGACTCACTTGTAAATACTGACACACTCCCCGGGGACCCCCTGTAAATACTGACACAGTCACCAGGGACCCCCTGTAAATACTGACACACTCCCCGGGGACCCCCTGTAAAAACTAACACACTCCCCGGGGTCCCCCTGTAAATACTGACAAACTCACCGGGGACCCCCTGTAAATACTGACACACTCCCCGGGGACCCCCTGTAAATACTAACACACTCCCCGGGGACCCCCTGTAAATACTGCCACACTCCCCGGGACCCCCTGTAAATACTGACACACTCCCCGGGGAGCCCCTGTAAATTCTGACACACTCCCTGGGGAACCCCTGTAAATACTGACAAACTCCCAAGGGACCCCCCTGTAAATACTGACACACTCCCCGGGGACCCCCTGTAAATAGTGACACACTCCCCGGGACCCCCTGTAAATACTGACACACTCCCCGGGGAGCCCCTGTAAATTCTGACACACTCCCTGGGGACCCCCTGTTAATACTGACACACTCCCCAGGGACGCCCCTCTAAATACTGACACACTCCCTGGGACACCCTGTAAATACTGACACATCCCCGTGACCCCCTGTAAATACTGAAACACTCCACAGGGATCACCCTGTAAATACTGACACACTCCCCAGGGACACCCTGTAAATACTGACACACTCCTGGGGGAACGACTGTAAATACTGACACACTGCCCGGGGACCCCCAGTAAATACTGACACACTCACCGGGGACCCCCTGTAAATTCTGACACACTCCCCGGGGACCCCCTGTAAATACTGACACACTCCCCGTCGACCCCCTGAAAATAATGACAAACTCCCTGGGTACTCCCTGTAAATACTGACACACTCCCCGGGGACCCCCTGTAAATACTGACACACTCCCCGGGGATCCCCTGTAAATACTGACACACTCCCCGTCGACCCCCTGAAAATAATGACAAACTCCCTGGGTACTCCCTGTAAATACTGACACACTCCCCGGGCACACCCTGTAAATACTGACACACTCCCCGGGGACCCCCTGTAAATACTGACACACTCCCCGGGGACCCCCTGTAAATACTGACACACTCCCTGGGGACCCCCCTGTAAATACTGACACACTCCCTGGGGACCCCCTGTAAATACTGACACACTCCCCGGGAACCCCTGTAAATACTGACACATCCCCGGGGAGCCCCTGTAAATTCTGACACACTCCCCGGGAACCCCCTGTAAATACTGACACACTCCCCGGGGACCCCATGTAAATTCTGACACACTCCCCGGGAACTCCCTGTAAATACTGACACACTCCTCGGTGATCCCCTTTAAATACTGACACACTCCCCGGTGACTCCCCTGTAAATACTGACACACTCCCTGGGGTCACCCCTTTAAATACTGACACACTCCCCCGGGGACCCCCCTGTAAATACTGAAACACTCCCCGGGGACCCCCCTGTAAATACTGAAACACTCCCCAGTGACTCCCTTGTAAATACTGAAACACTCCCCAGGCACCCCATGTAAATACTGACACACTCCCCGGGGACGCCCTCTAAATACTGACACACTCCCCGTGGAATCCCTTGTAAATACTGACAACCTCCCCAGGGACTCCCCTCTTAATACTGACACACTCGCCCGGTACTCTCCTGTAAATACTGACACTCTCCCCGGGCACACCCTGTAAATACTGACACACTCCCCGGGGACCCCCTGTAAATACAGACACACTTCCCGGGGCACTCCTGTAAATACTGACACACTCCCCGGGGACCCCCTGTAAATACCGACACACTCCCCGTGGACCTTCTGTAAATAATGACACACTTCCCGGGGCACTCCTGTAAATACTGACACACTCCCCGGGGACCCCCTGTAAATACTGACACATTCCCCGGGGACCCCCGGTAAATACTAACACACTCCCCGGGGACCACCTGTAAATACTGACACACTCCCCAGGGACCCCCTGTAAATACTGAAACACTCCCCGGGTACTCCCTGTAAATACTGACACACTCCCCCCGGGACCCCCCTGTAAATACTGACACGCTGACCAGGGACTCACTGTAAATACTGACACACTCCCCGGGGAACCCCCTGTAAATACTGACACACTCCCCGGGGACACCCTGTAAATACTGACACACTCACCGGGGATCCCCTGTAAATTCTGACACTCTATCCGGGTCCCCCCTGTAAATACTGACACACTCCCCGGGGACCTCCCTGTAAATAGTGACACACTCACCGGGGACCCCCTGTAAATACTGACACACTCCCCGGGGACCCCCCTGTAAATAGTGACACACTCACCGGGGACCCCCTGTAAATACTGACACACTCCCCGGGGACCCCCCTGTAAATAGTGACAAACTCCCCGGGGACTCCCCTGTAAATACTGACACACTCCCCAGGGACTCCATGTGAATACTGACACACTCCCCGGGGACCCCCTGTAAATACTGACACACTCCCCGGGGACCCGTTGTATATACTGACAGCATCCCCGGGGACCCCCCTGTAAATACTGACACACTCCCCGGGGGACCCCCTGTAAATACTGACACACTCCCCAGGGACCCCCTGTAAATACTGACACACTCCCCGGGGACTCCCCTGTAAATACTGACACATTCCCCGGGGAACCCCTCTAAATACTGACACACTCCCCGGTGACCCCCTGTAAATACTGACACATTCCCCGGGGAACCCCTCTAAATACTGACACACTCCCCGGTGACAGCCCTGTAAATAATGACATACTCCGCATGGACTCCTTGTAAATACTGACAAACTCCCCAGGGACCCTCTGTAAATACTGACACACTCCCCAGGGACCCCCTGTAAATACTGACACACTCCCCGGGGACCCCCGTGTAAATACTGACACACTCCCCGGGGACTCCCCAATAAATACTGACACACTCCCCAGGGACTCCCCTGTAAATACTGACACACACCCCAGGGATTCCCTGTAATTACTGACACTCTCTCCGGGGACTCCCTGTAAATACTGACACAGTCCCCAGGGACTCCCCTGTAAATACTGACACACTCCCCAGTGACTCCCCTGTAAATACTGACACACTCCCCAGGGATTCCCTGTAATTACTGACACTCTCTCCGGGGACTCCCTGTAAATACTGAAACGCTCCCCGGGGACCCCCTGTAAATACTGACACACTCCCCGGGGACCCCCTGTAAATACTGACACACTCCCCAGGGACCCCCTGTAAATACTGACACACTCCCCGGGTCCCCCCTGTATATAATGACATACTCCCCAGGGACTCACCGTAAATACTGACACACTCCCCAGGGACCCCCTGTAAATACTGACACACTCCCTGGGACGCCCTGTAAATACTGACACACTCCCTGGGGACACCCTGTAAATACTGACACACTCCCCAGGGACTCCCTGTAATTACTGAAACACTCCCCAGGGACACCCTGTAAATATTGACGCACTCCTGGGGGAACCACTGTAAATACTGACACACTCCCCAGGGACACCCTGTAAATACTGACACACTCCCCGGGGAATCCACTGTAAATACTGTCACATTCACCGGGGACCCCATGTAAATTCTGACACACTCCCCGTTGACCCCCTGAAAATAATGACACACTCCCCGGGTACTCCCTGTAAATACTGACACACTCCCCGGGGACCCCCTGTAAATACTGACACACTCCCCAGGGACCCCCTTTAAATACAGACACACTCCCCGGGGACACCCGTGTAAATATTGACACACTCAGCGGGAAACTTCTGTAAATACTGACACACTTCCCAGGGACCCCCTGTAAATACTGACACACTCCCCGGGGACCCCCTGTAAATACTGACACACTCCCCGGGGACCCCCTGTAAATACTAACACACTCCCCGGGGACCCCTGTAAATACTGACACACTTCCCGGGGACCCCCTGTAAATACTGACACACTCCCCGGGGACACCCTGTAAATACTGACACACTCACCGGGGATCCCCTGTAAATTCTGACACTCTATCTGGGGACCCCCCTGTAAATACTGACACACTCCCCGGGGACCCCCCTGTAAATAGTGACACACTCACCGGGGACCCCCTATAAATACTGACACACTCCCCGGGGACCCCCCTGTAAATAGTGACAAACTCCCCGGGGACTCCCCTGTAAATACTGACACACTCCCCAGGGACCCCCTGTAAATACTGACACACTCCCTGGGGACCCCCTGTAAATACTGAAACACTCCCCAGGGACTCCCTGTAAATACTGATACACTCCCCAGGGACACCCTGTAAATATTGACGCACTCCTGGGGGAACCACTGTAAATACTGACACACTCCTCAGGGACACCCTGTAAATACTGACACACTCCCCGGGGAATCCACTGTAAATACTGTCACATTCACCGGGGACCCCATGTAAATTCTGACACACTCCCCGTTGACCCCCTGTAAATACTGACACACTCCCCGGGTACTCCCTGTAAATACTGACACACTCCCCGGGGACCCCCTGTAAATACTGACACACTCCCCAGGGACCCCCTTTAAATACAGACACACTCCCCGGGGACCCCCTGTAAATACTGACACACTCCCCGGGGACCCGCTGTAAATATTGACACACTCCCCGGGAAACTTCTGTAAATACTGACACACTCCCCAGGGACCCCCTGTAAATACTGACACACTCCCCAGGGACCCCCTGTAAATACTGACACACTCCCCAGGGACCCCCTGTAAATACTGACACACTCCCCAGGGACCCCCTGTAAATACTGACACACTCCCCGGGGACCCCCTGTAAATACTGACACACTCCCCGGGGACCCCCTGTAAATACTAACACACTCCCCGGGGACCCCCTACAAATACTGACACACTCCCCGGGGAATCCACTGTAAATACTGTCACATTCACCGGGGACCCCATGTAAATTCTGACACACTCCCCGTTGACCCCCTGTAAATACTGACACACTCCCCGGGTACTCCCTGTAAATACTGACACACTCCCCGGGGACCCCCTGTAAATACTGACACACTCCCCAGGGACCCCCTTTAAATACAGACACACTCCCCGGGGACCCCCTGTAAATACTGACACACTCCCCGGGGACCCGCTGTAAATATTGACACACTCCCCGGGAAACTTCTGTAAATACTGACACACTCCCCAGGGACCCCCTGTAAATACTGACACACTCCCCAGGGACCCCCTGTAAATACTGACACACTCCCCAGGGACCCCCTGTAAATACTGACACACTCCCCAGGGACCCCCTGTAAATACTGACACACTCCCCGGGGACCCCCTGTAAATACTGACACACTCCCCGGGGACCCCCTGTAAATACTAACACACTCCCCGGGGACGCCCTCCAAATACTGACACACTCCCTGGGACACCCTGTAAATACTGACACATCCCCGTGACCCCCTGTAAATACTGAAACACTCCCCAGGGATCACCCTGTAAATACTGACACACTCCCCAGGGACACCCTGTAAATACTGACACACTCCTGGGGGAACGACTGTAAATACTGACACACTGCCCGGGGACCCCCAGTAAATACTGACACACTCACCGGGGACCCCCTGTAAATTCTGACACACTCCCCGGGGTCCCCCTGTAAATACTGACACACTCCCCGGAGATGCCCTGTAAATACTGACGCACTCCCTGGGGACCCCCTGTTAATACTGACACACTCCCCAGGGACACCCCTCTAAATACTGACACACTCCCTGGGACACCCTGTAAATACTGACACATCCCCGTGACCCCCTGTAAATACTGACACACTCCCCGGGGATCACCCTGTAAATACTGACACACTCCCCGGGGACCCCCTGTAAATACTGACACACTCCCCAGGGACACCCTGTAAATACTGACACACTCCTGGGGGAACCACTGTAAATACTGACACACTCCCCAGGCAACCCCTGTAAATACTGACACACTCACCGGGGACCCCCTGTAAATACTGACACATTCCCCGGGGACCCCCTGTAAATACTGAAACACTCCCCAGGGACTCCCTTGTAAATACTGAAACACTCCCCAGGGACTCACTTGTAAATACTGACACACTCCCCGGGGACCCCCTGTAAATACTGACACAGTCACCAGGGACCCCCTGTAAATACTGACACACTCCCCGGGGACCCCCTGTAAATACTGAAACAATCCCCAGCGACACCCTGTAAATACTGACACACTCCTCGTGGACCCCCTGTAAATACTGACACACTTCCGGGGACTACCCTGTAAATACTGACATACTCCCCGGGGACCTCCTGTAAATACTGTCACTCTCCCCGGGCACACCCTGTAAATACTGACACACTCCCTGGGGACCCCCTGTAAATACTGACACAGTCACCAGGGACCCCCTGTAAATACTGACATACTCCCCGGGGACCCCCTGTAAATACTGACACACTCCTCGTGGACCCCCTGTAAATACTGACACACTCCCCGGGGACTACCCTGTAAATACTGATTCACTCCCCAGGGACCCCCTGTAAATACTGACACTCTCCCCGGGCACACCCTGTAAATACTGACACACTCCCTGGGAACTCCCCTGTAAATACTGACACACTCCCCTGGGACTCACTATAAATACTGACACACTCCCCAGGGACCCCCTGTAAATACTGACACGCTCCCCAGGGACCCCCTGTAAATACTGACACTCTCCTCGGGGACCCCCTGTAAATACTGACACACTCCCCGGGACCCCCTGTAAATACTGACACACTCCCCAGGGACTCCCCTGTAAATACTGATACACTCCCCAGGGATTCCCTGTAAATACTGACAGACTCCCCGGGGACTCCCTGTAAATACTGACACACTCCCCGGGGACCCGTTGTATATACTGACACACTCCCCGGGGACCCCCTGTAAATACTGACACACTCCCCGGGGACCCCCTGTAAATACTGAAGCACTCCCGGGGGACCCTCTGTAAATACTGACACACTCCCCGGGGACCCCCTGTAAATACTGACACACTCCCCGGGGACACCCTGTAAATACTTACACACTCCCCGGGGACACCCTGTAAATACTGACACACTCCCCGGGGACCCCCTGTAAATACTGACACACTCCCCGGGGACACCCTGTAAATACTTACACACTCCCCGGGGACACCCTGTAAATACTTACACACTCCCCGGGGCCCCCCTCTAAATACTGACACACTCGCCCGGGACTCCCCTGTAAATACTTACACACTCCCCGGGGACCCCCTTTAAATACTGACACACTCCGCGGGGACTCCCTTGTAAATACTGACACATTCCCCAGGGAATCCCCTGTAAATACTGACACACTCCCCGGGGACCCCCCTGTAAATACTGACACACTCCCCGGGGATCCCCCTGTAAATACTGACACACTCCCCGGCAACATTATTGAAACATAAGTTTCTTTGGGGGTTTGACAGGGCAGTTGTGAGAGGTTCTTTCCCCTTGTGGGAGAGTCCTGGACCAGAGGCCATTATCTCAGAGTAAAGGGGGGGGCGATGAGGAGGGATTTCTTCTCTCAGAGGTTAGTGAATCTGTGGAATTCTTTACCACCGAGGGTTGTAGAGGCTGGGTCATTGAGTATATTCAAGGCTGAGATTGACAGTTGTTTAATCAGTAAGGGAATCAAGTGGAAAAGACAGGAAAGTGGAGTTGAGGATTATCAGATCAGCCATGATCTCATTGAATGGCAGAGCAGACTCGATGGGCTGAATGGACTACTTCTGCTCTTAGGTTTTATGGTCTTAAGGTGTATAGGTGTGTGTGTGCGCGTGTGTGTGTGTGCGTGCGTGTGTGTGTGTGTGTATGTGCGCGTATGTGTGTGTGTGTGTGTGTATGTGCGCGTGTGTGTGTGCGTGCGTGTGTGTGTGTGTGTGCGTGCGTGTGTATGTGAGTGTGTATGTGTGTGTGTGTGTGTATGTGTGTGTGTGTATGTGTGTGTGTGTGTGTGTGTGCGTGCGTGTGTGTGTGTGTGTTTGTGTCTGTCCGTGTGAGTGTCTGTGTGTCTCTGTATCTGCGCATGTGAGTGTCTGTGTGTCTGTGTCTGTGTGTGTCTGTCTGTGCATGTGTGTGTGTGTGTGTGTGTGTGTGTGTATCAATGTAAGCGTTTGTGTGTCAGTGTGTGTGTGTGTGTCTGTGTCTGTCTATGTGTCTGTCTGTGTGTGTCTGTGGAAGGTTACACAGTGTCTACAAAAACTAACTGTTCTAAGGCATTTCCTTGCCTCAAGTTCTTATGTGCGGTGTGGTTTAACCTGTGCGGCTGCAGGATTAATGACCATTTAGTAGTGAGCTGGCTGATCCCAGCTCGGGGCATCAAAATAATGCAATTGGTCTCAGTGCCGGATTGGAGGATGCAGAACTCTGATTCCTGAATTCCAACCAGTGAGGCCAGCCCTGGCCAGAGAGTGGACAGGTTTGGGACTCTTGGTGATGCCCCTGCAGTCAAATAGCCTTTCGAGTGTCTTAAGAGTATCTGAGCGGAGTTATAGCTGCATCCCCGAGGGGAGATAAACTCCTGGAAGTGCAGGCTCCAGCTAGGACAAATGCCCCGGCTTAGGTAGGACTCATCCACCTTGTACCCTGTTCACTTGTTGCAGGAACTCAGGGAGAGACAGGGAAATCCCAGGAGAATGAAGCAGAGAGAACAAAGCAGGTCCCCAGGCTGGGTGGGATTGCAAAAGGTCACAGGGAGAGACAGTGACATCTTGTGGAAACAAAATTTGCAGCAGTCACAAAGACTGAGGATTAAACCCACACACACAAAGCCACAGATCTGGGGCAAAGGAGGACCTGGTCACTCACCGGCACAGGAAGAGAGGGACCCGGTCACTCACCGGCACAGGGGGGGAGGGACCCGGTCACTCACCGGCACAGGGGGGGAGGGACCCGGTCACTCACCGGGACAGGGGGGGAGGGACTCGGTCAATCACCGGCACAGGGGGGAGGGACCCGGTCACTCACCGGCACAGGGGGGGAGGGAACCGGTCACTCACCGGGACAGGGGGGGAGGGACCCGGTCAATCACCGGCATAGGAGGAGAGGGACCCGGTCACTCACCGGGACAGGGGGCGAGGGACCTGGTCACTCACCGGGACAGGGGGCGAGGGACCTGGTCACTCACCGCGACAGGGGGAGACGGACCCGGTCACTCACCAGGACAGACTGAGAGAGACCTGGTCACTCACCGGCACAGGGGGAGTGGGAACCGGTCACTCACCGGGACAGGGGGAGTGGGAACCGGTCACTCACCGGGACAGGGGGAGAGTGACCCGGTCACTCACCGGGACAGGGGGTGAGGGACCTGGTCACTCACCGGGACAGGGGGAGAGGGACCCGGTCACTCACCGAGACAGGGGGAGGGTGATCCAGTCACTCACCAGGACAGGGGGAGAGGGACCCGGTAACTCACCGGGGCAGGCGGAGAGGGTCCCGGTCACTCACCGGGACAGGGGGGAGAAGGACCCGGTCACACAACGGGACAGTGGGAAGATTGACCCGGTAACTCACCGGGACATGGGGAGAGGGACCCGGTAACTCACTGGGACATGGGGAGAGGGACCCGGTCACTCACCAGGACAGGGGGAGAGAGACCCGGTCACTCACCAGGACAGGGGGAGAGGGTCCCGGTCACTCACCGGGACAGGGGGAGAGGTAACCGGTCACTCACCGGGACAGGGGGAGATGGACCTGGTCACTCACCGGGACAGCGGGAGAGGGACCCGGTAACTCACCGGGACGGGGGGAGAGGGACCCGGTAACTCACCGGGACAGGGGGAGAGGGACCTGGTCACTCACCAGGATCGGGGGAGGGGGACCCTGTCACTCACCGGGACATGGGGAGGGGGAACCGGACACTCACCAGGACAGGGGGAGAGGGAACCGGTCACTCACCGGGACAGGGGGAGAAGGACCCGGTCACTCACCGGGACAGGGGGAGAGGGACCTGGTAACTCACCGGGACAGGGGGAGAAGGACCCGGTCACTCACCAGGACAGGGGGAGAGGGACCCGGTCACTCACCAGGACAGGGGGAGAGGGACCCGGTCACTCACCGGGACAGGGGGAGAGGGACCCGGTCACTCACTGGGACGGGGGAGAGGGACCTGGTCACTCACCGGGACAGGGGAAGTGGGAGCCGGTAACTCACTGGGACAGGGGGAGATGGACCCGGTCACTCACCGTGACATAGGGAGAGGGATCCGGTCACTCACCGGCACAGGGGGAGAGGGACCCGGTCAGTCACCGGGACAGGGAGAGAGGGACCTGGTCACTCACCGAGACAGGGGGAGGGGGACCCGGTCACACACCGGGACAGGGGGAGAGGGACACAGTAACTCACCAGGACAGGGGGAGAGGGACACGGTCACTCACTGGGACAGGGGGAGAGGGACCAGGTCACTCACCGGGACAGGGTGTTAGGGACACGGTCACTCACCGGGACAGGGGGAGAGGGACCCGGACACCCACCGAGACAGGGGGAGAGGGGAACCCGGTCACTCACCGGGACAGGGCGAGAGGGACCCGGTCACTCACCGGGACAGGGGGAGAGGGACCCGGTCACTCACCGGGTCAAGGGGAGAGGGACCCGGTCACTCACTGAGACAGGGGGAGAGGGGAACCCGGTCACTCACCGGGACAGGGCGAGAGGGACCCGGTCACTCACCGGGACAGGGGGAGAGGGGAACCCGGTCACTCACCGGGACAGGGGGAGAGGGACACGGTAACTCACCGGGACAGGCGGAGAGGGTCCCGGTCACTCACCGGCTCAGGGGGAGTGGGAACCGGTCACTCACCGGCACAGAGGGAGAGGGACCCGGTCAATCACCGGCACAGGAAGACAGGGACCCGGTCACTCACCGGCACAGGGGAGTGGGAACCGGTCACTCAACGGGAAAGGGGGAGAGGGACCTGGTCACTCACCGGGATAGGGGGAGGGGGACCCGATCACTCACCGGGACAGGGGGAGGTGGATCCGGTCACTCACCGGGACAGGGGGAGAGGGAGCCAGTCACTCACCGGGACATGGGGAGAGGGACCCGGTCACTCACCGGGACAGGGGGAGAGGATCCCGGTCACTCACCAGGACAGGGTGAGAGGGGCACCCGGTCACTCACCGGGACAGGGGGAGAGGGACACGGTCACTCATCGGCACAGGGGGAGAGGGAACCGGTCACTCACCGGGACAGGGGGAGAGGGACCCAGTAACTCACCGGGACAGGGGGAGTGGGTCCCGGTCACTCACCGGCTCAGGGGGAGTGGGAACCGGTCACTCACCGGCACAGAGGGAGAGGGACCCGGTCAATCACCGACACAGGGAGATAGGGACCCGGTCACTCCCCGGCACAGGGGCAGAGGGACCCGGTAACTCACCGGGACAGTGGGATGGGGATCTGGTAACTCACCGGGACAGGGGGAGAGGGACCCGGTAACTCACCAGGACAGGGGGAGAGGGACCCAGTCACTCACAGGGACAGGGGGAGGGGGATCCGGTAATTCACCAGGACAGGGGGAGAGAGACACAGTCACTCACCGGGACAGGGGGAGAGGGACCCGGTCACTCACCGGGAGAGGGGGAGAGGGAACCGGTCACTCACCGGGACAGGGGGAGAGGGACCCGGTAACTCACCGGGACAGGGGGAGAGGGACACAGTAACTCACCAGGACAGGGGGAGAGGGACCCGGTCACTCACCAGGACAGGGGGAGGGGGATCCCGTAATTCACCGGCACAGGGGGAGAGAGACCCAGTCACTCACCGGGACAGGGGGAGAGGGACCCGGTCACTCACCGGGACAGGGGTACAGGGGAAC
Source organism: Carcharodon carcharias (assembly GCF_017639515.1). Lineage (NCBI taxonomy): Eukaryota > Metazoa > Chordata > Chondrichthyes > Lamniformes > Lamnidae > Carcharodon > Carcharodon carcharias. The sequence goes on from NW_024470767.1 coordinate 3,371,177, forward strand.
CCGCTCACTCACCGGGACTGGGGGAGAGGGACGCGGTCACTTACTGGGACAGGGGGAGAGGGACCTAGTAACTCACCGGGACAGGGGGGTGAGGGACCTGGTCACTCACCGGGACATGGGGAGAGGGACCCGGTCACTCACCGGGACAGGGGGAGAGGGACCCGGTCACTCACCGGGACAGGGGTACAGGGGAACCCGCTCACTCACCGGGACTGGGGGAGAGGGACGCGGTCACTCACTGGGACAGGGGGAGAGGGACCTAGTAACTCACCGGGACAGGGGGGTGAGGGACCTGGTCACTCACCGGGACAGGGGGAGAGGGACCCGGTAACTCACCGAGACAGGGGGGTGAGGGACCTGGTCACTCACCGGGACAGGGGGGTGAGGGACCCGGTCACTCACCGGGACAGGGGGGTGAGGGACCTGGTCACTCACCGGGACAGGGGGAGAGGGACCCGGTAACTCACCGAGACAGGGGGAGAGGGACACAGTAACTCACCAGGACAGGGGGAGAGGGAGCCGGTAACTCACTGGGACAGGGGGAGAGGGACCCGGTTACTCACCGGGACAGGGGGAGAGGGATTCGGTCACTCACCGGGACACGGGGAGAGGGACCCGGTCACTAACCGGGACAGGGGGAGAGGGACCTGGTCACTCACCAGGACAGGGCGAGAGGGAACCGGTCACTCACCGGGACAGGGGGAGAGGGACACAGTCACTCACCAGGACAGGGGGAGAGGGACCTGGTAACTCACCGGGACAGGGGGAGAAGGACCCGGTCACAAACCAGGACAGGGGGAGAGGGACCCGGTCACTCACCAGGACAGGGGGAGAGGGACCCGGTCACTCACCGGGACAGGGGGAGAAGACCCGGTCACTCACCAGGACAGGGGGAGAGGGACCTGGTCACTCACAGGGACAGGGGAAGAGGGACCTGGTCACTCACCGGGACAGGGGAAGAGGGACCTGGTCACTCACCGGGACAGGGGGAGAGGGAGCCGGTAACTCACTGGGACAGGGGGAGAGGGACCCGGTCACTCAACGAGACAGGGGGAGGGGGACCCGGTCACACACCGGGACAGGGGGAGAGGGACACAGTAACTCACCAGGACAGGGGGAGAGGGACACGGTCACTCACCGGGACAGGGTGTTAGGGACACGGTCACTCACCGGGACAGGGGGAGAGGGATCCGGTCACTCACCGGGTCAAGGGGAGAGGGACCCGGTCACTCACCGAGACAGGGGGAGAGGGGAACCCGGTCACTCACCGGGACAGGGGGAGAGGGGAACCCGGTCACTCACCGGCTCAGGGGGAGTGGGAACCGGTCACTCACCGGCACAGAGGGAGAGGGACCCGGTCACTCACCGGCACAGGGAGATAGGGACCCGGTCACTCACCGGCACAGGGGAGTGGGAACCGGTCACTCACCGGGAAAGGGGGAGAGGGACCTGGTCACTCACCGGGATAGGGGGAGGGGGACCCGATCACTCACCGGGACAGGGGGAGGGGGATCCGGTCACTCACCGGGACAGGGGGAGAGGGAGCCAGTCACTCACCGGGACAGGGGGGGAGGGAGCCAGTCACTCACCGGGACATGGGGAGAGGGACCCGGTCACTCACCAGGACAGGGTGAGAGGGACCCGGTAACTCACCGGGACAGGGGGAGTGGGTCCCGGTCACTCACCGGCTCAGGGGGAGTGGGAACCGGTCACTCACCGGCACAGAGGGAGAGGGACCCGGTCAATCACCGACACAGGGGCAGAGGGACCCGGTAACTCACCGGGACAGTGGGATGGGGATCTGGTAACTCACCGGGACAGGGGGAGAGGGACCCGGTAACTCACCAGGACAGGGGGAGAGGGACCCAGTCACTCACCGGGACAGGGGGAGAGGGACCCGGTAACTCACCAGGACAGGGGGAGAGAGACACAGTCACTCACCGGGACAGGGGGAGAGGGACCCGGTCACTCACCGGGACAGGGGTACAGGGGAACCCGCTCACTCACCGGGACAGGGGGAGAGGGACGCGGTCACTCACTGGGACAGGGGGAGAGGGACCTGGTAACTCACCGGGACAGGGGGGTGAGGGACCTGGTCACTCACCGGGACAGGGGGAGAGGGACCCGGTAACTCACCGAGACAGGGGGAGAGGGACACAGTAACTCACCAGGACAGGGGGAGAGGGAGCCGGTAACTCACTGGGACAGGGGGAGAGGGACCCGGTTACTCACCGGGACAGGGGGAGAGGGACCCGGTCACTCACCGGGACAGGGGGAGAGGGATACGGTCACTCACTGGGACAGGGGGAGAGGGACCCGGTCACTCACCGGGACATGGGGAGAGGGACGCGGTCACTCACCTGGACAGGGGGAGAAAGACCCGGTAACTCACCGGGACAGGGGTACGGGGAATGCGGTCACTCACCGGGACATGGGGAGAGGGACGCGGTCACTCACTGGGACAGGGGGAGAGGAACCCGGTCACTCACCGGGACAGGGGGTGAAGGACACGGTCACTCACCGGGACAGGGGGAGAGGGATCCGGTCACTCACCGGGTCAAGGGGAGAGGGACCCGGTCACTCACCGGGACAGGGGGAGAGGGGAACCCGGTCACTCACCGGGACAGGGCGAGAGGGACCCGGTCACTCACCGGGACAGGGGGAGAGGGGAACCCGGTCACTCACCGGGACAGGGCGAGAGGGACCCGGTAACTCACCGGGACAGGGGTACGGGGAATGCGGTCACTCACCGGCACAGAGGGAGAGGGACCCGGTCACTCACCGGCACAGGGAGATAGGGACCCGGTCACTCACCGGCACAGGGGAGTGGGAACCGGTCACTCACCGGGAAAGGGGGAGAGGGACCTGGTCACTCACCGGGATAGGGGGAGGGGGACCCGATCACTCACCGGGACAGGGGGAGGGGGATCCGGTCACTCACCGGGACAGGGGGAGAGGGAGCCAGTCACTCACCGGGACATGGGGAGAGGGACCCGGTCACTCACCGGGACATTGGGAGAAGGACCCGGTCACTCACCGGGACAGGGGGAGATAGACCCGGTCACTCACCAGGACAGGGGGAGAGGGACCCAGTCACTCACCGGGACAGGGCGAGAGTGACCCGGTAACTCACAGGGACAGGGGGAGAGGGACCTGGTCACTCACCGGGACAGGGGGAGAGGGACAAAGTAACACATCTGGACTGGGGGAGAGGGGAACCCGGTCACTCACCGGGACAGGGGTACAGGGGAACGCGGTCACTCACCGGGACATGGGGTGAGGGACGCGGTCACTCACCTGGACAGGGTGAGAGGGGCACCCGGTCAATCATCGGCACAGGGGGAGAGGGGAACCCGGTCACTCACCGGGACAGGGGTACAGGGGAACGCGGTCAATCACCGGGACATGGGGAGAGGGACGCGGTCACTCACTGGAACAGGGGGAGAGGGACCCGGTCACTCACCGGGACAGGGGGTGAGGGACACGGTCACTCACCGGGACAGGGGGAGAGGGATCCGGTCACTCACCGGGTCAAGGGGAGAGGGACCCGGTCACTCACCGGGACAGGGGGAGAGGGGAACCCGGTCACTCACCGGGACAGGGCGAGAGGGACCCGGTCACTCACCGGGACAGGGGGAGAGGGGAACCCGGTCACTCACCGGGACAGGGCGAGAGGGACCCGGTCACTCACCGGGACAGTGGGAGAGGGACCCGGTCACTCACCGGGACAGGGTGAGAGGGGCACCCGGTCACTCACCGGGACAGGGGGAGAAAGACCCGGTAACTCACCGGGACAGGGGTACAGGGGAACGCGGTCACTCACCGGGACATGGGGAGAGGGACGCGGTCACTCACTGGGACAGGGGGAGAGATACCCGGTCACTCACCGGGACAGGGGGTGAGGGACACGGTCACTCACCGGGACAGGGGGAGAGGGATCCGGTCACTCACCGGGTCAAGGGGAGAGGGACCCGGACACCCACCGAGACAGGGGGAGAGGGGAACCCGGTCACTCACCGGGACAGGGCGAGAGGGACCCGGTCACTCACCGGGACAGGGGGAGAGGGGAACCCGGTCACTCACCGGGACAGGGCGAGAGGGAACCAGTCACTCACCGGGACAGTGGGAGAGGGACCCGGTCACTCACCGGGACAAGGTGAGAGGGGCACCCGGTCACTCACCGGGACAGGGGGAGAAAGACCCGGTAACTCACCGGGACAGGCAGAGAGGGTCCCGGTCACTCACCGGCTCAGGGGGAGTGGGAACCGGTCACTCACCGGCACAGAGGGAGAGGGACCCGGTCACTCACCGGCACAGGGAGATAGGGACCGGTCACTCACCGGCACAGGGGGAGAGGGACCCGGACACTCACCGAGACAGGGGGAGAGGGGAACCCGGTCACTCACCGGGACAGGGCGAGAGGGACCCGGTCACTCTTCGGGACAGGGGGAGAGGCGAACCTGGTCACTCACCTGGACAGGGCGAGAGGGAACCAGTTACTCACCGGGACAGTGGGAGAGGGACCCGGTCACTTACCGGGACAGGGTGAGAGGGGCGCCCGGTCACTCACCGGGACAGCGGGAGAAAGACCCGGTAACTCACCGGGACAGGCGGAGAGGGTCCCGGTCACTCACCGGCTCAGGGGGAGTGGGAACCGGTCACTCACCGGCACAGAGGGAGAGGGACCCGGTCACTCACCTGGAAAGGGAGATAGGGACCGGTCACTCACCGGCACAGGGGGAGAGGGACCCGGTCACTAACCGGGAAAGGGGGAGAGGGACCTGGTCACTCACCGGGATAGGGGGAGGGGGACCCGGTCACTCACCGGGACAGGGGGAGGGGGAACCAGTCACTCACCGGGACAGGGCGAGAAGGACCCGGTCACTCACCGGGACAGTGGGAGAGGGACCCGGTCACTCACCGGGACAGGGTGAGAGGGGCACCGGGTCACTCACCGGGACAGGGGGAGAAAGACCCAGTAACTCACCGGGACAGGGGTACAGGGGAACGCGGTCACTCACCGGGACATGGGGAGAGGGACCCGGTCACTCACCGGCACAGGGAGATAGGGACCCGGTCACTCACCGGCACAGGGGAGTGGGAACCGGTCACTCACCGGGAAAGGGGGAGAGGGACCTGGTCACTCACCGGGATAGGGGGAGGGGGACCCGATCACTCACCGGGACAGGGGGAGGGGGATCCGGTCACTCACCGGGACAGGGGGAGAGGGAGCCAGTCACTCACCGGGACATGGGGAGAGGGACCCGGTCACTCACCGGGACAGGGGGAGAGGATCCCGGTCACTCACCAGGACAGGGTGAGAGGGGCACCCGGTCACTCACCGGGACAGGGGGAGAGGGACACGGTCACTCATCGGCACAGGGGGAGAGGGAACCGGTCACTCACCAGGACAGGGGGAGAGGGACCCGGTAACTCACCGGGACAGGGGGAGTGGGTCCCGGTCACTCACCGGCTCAGGGGGAGTGGGAACCGATCACTCACCGGCACAGAGGGAGAGGGACCCGGTCAATCACCGACACAGGGAGATAGGGACCCGGTCACTCCCCGGCACAGGGGCAGAGGGACCCGGTAACTCACCGGGACAGTGGGAGAGGGACCCGGTAACTCACCAGGACAGGGGGAGAGGGACCCAGTCACTCACCGGGACAGGGGGAGGGGGATCCGGTAATTCACCAGGACAGGGGGAGAGAGACACAGTCACTCACCGGGACAGGGGGAGAGGGACCCGGTCACTCACCGGGACAGGGGTACAGGGGAACCCGCTCACTCACCGGGACAGGGGGAGAGGGACACAGTAACTCACCAGGACAGGGGGAGAGGGACCCGGTCACTCACCGGGACAGGGGGAGAGGGACCCGGTCACTCACCGGGACAGAGGTACAGGGGAACCCGGTCGCTCACCGGGACAGGAGGAGATGGACCCGGTCACTCACCGTGACAGAGGGAGAGGGATCTGGTCACTCACCGGGACGGGGGAGAGGGTCCCGGTCACTCACCGGGACAGGGGGAGAGGGACCTAGTAACTCACCGGGACGGGGGGAGAGGGACCCGGTAACTCACCGGGACAGGGGGAGAGGGACCTGGTCACTCACCAGGATCGGGGGAGGGGGACCCTGTCACTCACCGGGACAGGGGGAGGGGGATCCGGTAACTCACCAGGACAGGGGGAGAGGGAACCGGTCACTCACCGGGACAGGGGGAGAGGGACCCGGTCACTCACCGGGACAGGGGGTGAGGGACCTGGTAACTCACCGGGACAGGGGGGAAGGACCCGGTCACTCACCAGGACAGGGGGAGAGGGACCCGGTCACTCACTGGGACAGGGGGAGAGGGACCTGGTCACTCACTGGGACAGGGGGAGAGGGACTTGGTCACTCACCGGGACAGGGGAAGAGGGACCTGGTCACTCACCGGGACAGGGGAAGAGGGACCTGGTCACTCACCGGGACAGGGGGAGAGGGAGCCGGTAACTCACTGGGACAGGGGGAGATGGACCCGGTCACTCACCGTGACATAGGGAGAGGGATCCGGTCACTCACCGGCACATGGGGAGAGGGACCCGGTCACTCACCGGGACAGGGGGAGAAGGACCCGGTCACTCACCAGGACAGGGGGAGAGGGACCCGGTATCTCACCGGGACAGGGGGAGAGGGACACGGTCACTCACCGGGACAGGGGGAGAGGGACCTGGTCACTCACCGGCACAGGGGGAGAGGGACCTGGTCACTCACCGGGACAGGGGAAGAGGGACCTGGTCACTCACCGGGACAGGGGGAGAGGGACCTGGTCACTCACCGGGACAGGGGGAGAGGGACCTGTTCACTCACTGGGACAGGGGGAGAGGGACCTGGTCACTCACCGGGACAGTGGAAGAGGGACCTGGTCACTCACCGGGACAGGAGAAGAGGGACCTGGTCACTCACCGGGACAGGGGGAGATGGACCCGGTCACTCACCGTGACATAGGGAGAGGGATCCGGTCACTCACCGGCACAGGGGGAGGGGGACCCGGTCACACACGGGGACAGGGGGAGAGGGACACAGTAACTCACCAGGACAGTGGGAGAGGGACACGGTCACTCACCGGGACAGGGGGAGAGGGATCCGGTCACTCACCGGGTCAAGGGGAGAGGGACCCGGTCACTCACCGAGACAGGGGGAGAGGGGAACCCGGTCACTCACCGGGACAGGGCGAGAGGGACCCGGTCACTCACCGGGACAGGGGGAGAGGGGAACCCGGTCACTCACCGGGACAGGGCGAGAGGGACCCGGTCACTCACCGGGACAGTGGGAGAGGGACCCGGTCACTCACCGGGACAGGGTGAGAGGGGCACCCGGTCACTCACCGGGACAGGGGGAGAAAGACCCGGTAACTCACCGGGACAGGCGGAGAGGGTCCCGGTTACTCACCGGCTCAGGGGGAGTGGGAACCGGTCACTCACCGGCACAGAGGTAGAGGGACCCGGTCACTCACCGGCACAGGGAGATAGGGACCCGGTCACTCACCGGCACAGGGGAGTGGGAACCGGTCACTCACCGGGAAAGGGTGAGAGGGACCTGGTCACTCACCGGGATAGGGGGAGGGGGACCCGATCACTCACCGGGACAGGGGGAGGGGGATCCGGTCACTCACCGGGACAGGGGGAGAGGGAGCCAGTCACTCACCGGGACATGGGGAGAGGGACCCGGTCACTCACCGGGACAGGGGGAGAGGATCCCGGTCACTCACCAGGACAGGGTGAGAGGGGCACCCGGTCACTCACCGGGACAGGGGGAGAGGGACCCGCTAACTCACCGGGACAGGGGGAGTGGGTCCCGGTCACTCACCGGCTCAGGGGGAGTGGGAACTGGTCACTCACCGGCACAGAGGGAGAGGGACCCGGTCAATCACCGACACAGGGAGATAGGGACCCGGTCACTCCCCGGCACAGGGGCAGAGGGACCCGGCAACTCACCGGGACAGGGGGAGAGGGACCCGGTAACTCACCAGGACAGGGGGAGAGGGACCCAGTCACTCACCGGGACAGGGGGAGGGGGATCCGGTAATTCACCAGGACAGGGGGAGAGAGACGCAGTCACTCACCGGGACAGGGGGAGAGGGACCCGGTCACTCACCGGGACAGAGGTACAGGGGAACCCGGTCGCTCACCGGGACAGGAGGAGATGGACCCGGTCACTCACTGGGACAGGGGGAGAGGGACCTGGTAACTCACCGGGACAGTCGGAGTGGGACCTGGTCACTCACCGGGACAGGGGGAGAGGGACCCGGTAACTCACCGAGACAGGGGGAGAGGGACACAGTAACTCACCAGGACAGGGGGAGAGGGAGCCGGTAACTCACTGGGACAGGGGGAGAGGGACCCGGTCACTCACCGGGACAGGGGGAGAGGGATTCGGTCACTCACCGGGACAGGGGGAGAGGGACCCGGTCACTCACCGGGACAGGGGTACAGGGGAACCCGCTCACTCCCCGGGACTGGGGGAGAGGGACGCGGTCACTCACTGGGACAGGGGGAGAGGGACCTGGTAACTCACCGGGACAGGGGGGTGAGGGTCCTGGTCACTCACCGGGACAGGGGGAGAGGGACCCGGTAACTCACCGAGACAGGGGGAGAGGGACACAGTAACTCACCAGGACAGGGGGAGAGGGAGCCGGTAACTCACTGGGACAGGGGGAGAGGGACCCGGTCACTCACTGGGACAGGGGGAGAGGGGTCCGGTCACTCACCGGGACATGGGGAGAGGGATTCGGTCACTCACCGGGACAGGGGGAAAGGGACCCGGTCACTCACTGGGACAGGGGGAGAGGGACCCGGTTACTCACCGGGACAGGGGGAGAGGGATTCGGTCACTCACTGGGACAGGGGGAGAGGGACCCGGTCACTCACCGGGACATGGGGAGAGGGACGCGGTCACTCACCTGGACAGGGTGAGAGGGGCACCCGGTCACTCATCGGCACAGGGTGAGAGGGGAAACCGGTCACTCACCGGGACAGGGGGAGAAAGACCCGGTAACTCACCGGGACAGGGGTACGGGGAATGCGGTCACTCACCGGGACATGGGGAGAGGGACGTGGTCACTCACTGGGACAGGGGGAGAGGAACCCGGTCACTCACCGGGACAGGGGGTGAGGGACACGGTCACTCACCGGGACAGGGGGAGAGGGATCCGGTCACTCACCGGGTCAAGGGGAGAGCGACCCGGTCACTCACCGGGACAGGGGGAGAGGGGAACCCGGTCACTCACCGGGACAGGGCGAGAGGGACCCGGTCACTCACCGGGCCAGGGGGAGAGGGGAACCCGGTCACTCACCGGGACAGGGCGAGAGGGACCCGGTCACTCACCGGGACAGTGGGAGAGGGACCCGGTCACTCACCGGGACAGGGTGAGAGGGGCACCCGGTCACTCACCGGGACAGGGGGAGAGGGTCCCGGTCACTCACCGGCTCAGGGGGAGTGGGAACCGGTCACTCACCGGCATAGAGGGAGAGGGACCCGGTCACTCACCGGCACAGGGAGATAGGGACCGGTCACTCACCGGCACAGGGGGAGAGGGACCCGGTCACTCACCGGGAAAGGGGGAGAGGGACCTGGTCACTCACCGGGATAGGGGGAGGGGGACCCGGTCACTCACCGGGACAGGGGGAGAAGGACCCGGTCACTCACCGGGACAGGGGGAGATGGACCCGGTCACTCACCAGGACAGGGGGAGAGGGACCCAGTCACTCACCGGGACAGGGGGAGAGGGACCCGGTCACTCACCGGGACAGGGGGAGAGGGACCCAGTCACTCACCGGGACAGGGCGAGAGTGACCCGGTAACTCACCGGGACAGCGGGAGAGGGACAAAGTAACACATCTGGACTGGGGGAGAGGGGAACCCGGTCACTCACCGGGACAGGGGTACAGGGGAACGCGGTCAATCACCGGGACATGGGGAGAGGGACGCGGTCACTCACTGGAACAGGGGGAGAGGGACCCGGTCACTCACCGGGACAGGGGGTGAGGGACACGGTCACTCACCGGGACAGGGGGAGAGGGATCCGGTCACTCACCGGGTCAAGGGGAGAGGGACCCGGTCACTCACCGGGACAGGGGGAGAGGGGAACCCGGTCACTCACCGGGACAGGGCGAGAGGGACCCGGTCACTCACCGGGACAGGGGGAGAGGGGAACCCGGTCACTCACCGGGACAGTGGGAGAGGGACCCGGTCACTCACCGGGACAGGGTGAGAGGGGCACCCGGTCACTCACCGGGACAGGGGGAGAAAGACCCGGTAACTCACCGGGACAGGGGTACAGGGGAACGCGGTCACTCACCGGGACATGGGGACAGGGACCCGGTCACTCACCGGGACAGGGGGAGAGGGACCCGGACACCCACCGAGACAGGGGGAGAGGGACCCGGTCACTCACCGAGACAGGGGGAGAGGGGAACCCGGTCACTCACCGGGACAGGGGGAGAGGGGAACCCGGTCACTCACCGGGACAGGGCGAGAGGGAACCAGTCACTCACCGGGACAGTGGGAGAGGGACCCGGTCACTCACCGGGACAGGGTGAGAAGGGCACCCGGTCACTCACCGGGACAGGGGGAGAAAGACCCGGTAACTCACCGGGACAGGGGTACAGGGGAACGCGGTCACTCACCGGGACAGGGTGAGAGGGGCACCCGGTAACTCACCGGGACAGGCGGAGAGAGTCCCGGTCACTCAGCGGCTCAGGGGGAGTGGGAACCGGTCACTCACCGGCACAGAGGGAGAGGGACCCGGTCACTCACCGGCACAGGGAGATAGGGACCGGTCACTCACCGGCACAGCGGGAGAGGGACCCGGACACTCACCGAGACAGGGGGAGAGGGGAACCCGGTCACTCACCGGGACAGGGCGAGAGGGACCCGGTCACTCACCGGGACAGGGGGAGAGGCGATCCTGGTCACTCACCTGGACAGGGCGAGAGGGAACCAGTCACTCACCGGGACAGTGGGAGAGGGACCCGGTCACTCACCGGGACAGGGTGAGAGGGGCGCCCGGTCACTCACCGGGACAGGGGGAGAAAGACCCGTTAACTCACCGGGAGAGGCGGAGAGGGTCCCGGTCACTCACCGGCTCAGGGGGAGTGGGAACCGGTCACTCACCGGCACAGAGGGAGAGGGACCCGGTCACTCACCGGGACAGGGAGATAGGGACCGGTCACTCACCGGCACAGGGGGAGAGGGACCCGGTCACTAACCGGGAAAGGGGGAGAGGGACCTGGTCACTCACCGGGATAGGGGGAGGGGGACCCGGTCACTCACCGGGACAGGGGGAGGGGGAACCAGTCACTCACCGGGACAGGGCGAGAGGGACCCGGTCACTCACCGGGACAGTGGGAGAGGGACCCGGTCACTCACCGGGACAGGGTGAGAGGGGCACCGGGTCACTCACCGGGACAGGGGGAGAAAGACCCGGTAACTCACCGGGACAGGGGTACAGGGGAACGCGGTCACTCACCGGGACATGGGGAGAGGGACGCGGTCACTCACTGGGACAGGGGGTGAGGGACGCGGTCACTCACCTGGACAGGGTGAGAGGGGCAAACTGTCGATCATCGGCACAGGGGGAGAGGGGAACCCGGTCACTCACCGGGACAGGGGTACAGGGGAACGCGGTCACTCACCGGGACATGGGGAGAGGGACGCGTTCACTCACTGGGTCAGGGGGAGAGGGACCCGGTCACTCACCGAGACAGGGGGAGAGGGACACAGTAACACACCTGGACAGGGGGAGTGGGACACGGTCACTCACCGGGACAAGGGGAGAGGGGAACCCGGTCTCTCACCGGGACAGGGCGAGAGGGACCCGGTCACTCACCGGGACAGTGGGAGAGGGGCACCCGGTCACTCACCGGGACAGGGGGAGAAAGACCCGGTAACTCACCGGGACAGGCGGAGAGGGTCACGGTCACTCACCGGCTCGGGGGAGTGGGAACCGGTCACTCACCGGCACAGGGAGATAGGGACCCGGTCACTCACCGGCACAGGTGGAGAGGGACCCGGTCGCACACCGGGAAAGGGGGAGAGGGACCTGGTCACTCACCGGGATAGGGGGAGGGGGACCCGGTCACTCACCGGGACAGGGGGAGGGGGATCCGGTCACTCACCGGGACAGGGGGAGAGGGACACTGTAACTCACCGGGACATGGGGAGAGGGACCTGGTCACTCACCGGGATAGGGGGAGAGGGGTCCGGTCACTCACCGTGACAGAGGGAGAGGGACCCGGTCACTCACCGGGACAGGGGGAGAGGGACCCGGTCACTCACCGGGACAGGGGGAGAGGAACCCGGTCCACTCACCGGGACAGGGGGAGAGGGACCCGGTCACTCACCGGGACAGGGGGCGAGGGACCCAGTCACTCACCGGGACAGGCGGAGAGGGACCCGGTCACTCACCGGAACAGGGGGAGAGGGACCCGGTCACTCACCGGGACAGGGGGGTGAGGGACCTAGTCACTCACCGAGACAGGGGTACAGGGGAACACGGTCACTCACCGGGACATGGGGAGAGGGATACGGTCACTCACTGGGACAGGGGTTGAGGGACGCGGTCACTCACCGGCACAGGAAGAGAGGGACCCGGTCACTCACCGGACAGGGGGAGATGGACCGGTCACTCATCGGCACAGGGGGAGAGGGACCGGTCACTCACCGGGACTGGGGTAGAGGGGAACCCGGTCACTCACCGGGACATGGGGAGAGGGACCCAGTCACTCAACAGGACAGTGGGAGAGGGACCTGGTCACACACCAGGACAGGGGGAGAGGGACCCGGTCCACTCACCGGGACAGGGGGAGAGGGACCTGGTCACTCACGGATAGGGGGAGGGGGACCGGTCACTCACCGGGACATGGGAGAAGGACCCGGTCACTCACCGGGACAGGGGGAGAGGACCGGTCACTCACCAGGACAGGGGAGATGGGACCCGGTCACTCACCGGGACAGGGGGAGAAGGACCTGGTCACTCACCGGGACTGGGGAGAGGGATCCGGTCACTCACTGGGACAGGGGGAGAGGGACCCGGTCACTCACCGGGACAGGGGTAGAGGGAGCCATTCACTCACCGGGGGGACAGGGGGGTGAGGGACTCGGTCACTCACCGGGTCATGGGGGAGGAGAGACCCGGTCACATCACCGGGTCAAGGGGGAGAGGGGACCCGGTCACCTCACCGAGACAGGGGGGAGAGGGGACCCGGTCCACTCACACGGGGACAGGGCGAGAGGGGACCCGGTCACTCCATCCGGGTCAGGGGAGGAGGGGAACCCGTCACTCACCGGACAGTGGCGAGAGGGACCAGGTCACGCACCGGGTCAGGGTGAGAGGGGACCCGGTCCACTCACCGGGACAGGGAAGAAAGCACCCGGTCACTCACCGGGTCAGGGGGAGAGGGACCCGGTCACTCACCGGACAGGGCGAGAGGGACCCGTCACTCACCGGGACAGGGGGAGAGGGACCGGTCACTCAACCGGGACAGGGGGAGAGGGACCTGGTCACTCACAAGCACAGTGGGAGAGGGACCCGGTCACTCCCCGGGACAGGGGCAGGGGGACCCGGTCACTCACCGGGACGGGGGGAGAGGGAACCGGTCACTCACCGGCACAGAGGGAGAGGGACCCGGTCAATCACCGGCACAGGGAGACAGGGACCCGGTCACTCACCGGCACAGGGGGAGAGGGACCCGGTCACTCACCGGGACAGGTGGAGAGGGCGACCCGGTCACTCACCGGGACAGGGGGAGTAGGAACCGGTCACTCACCGGCACAGGGGGGAGAGGGTCCCGGTCACTCACCGGCACAGAGGAGAGGGACCCGTCACTCACCGGGACAGGGGGAGAGGGACCCGTCACTCACCTGGACGGGGGAGAGGGACACAGTCACTCACCGGGACAGGGGGAGAGGGACACAGTCACTCACCGGGACAGGGGGAGAAGGACCCGGTCACTCACCGGGACAGGGGGAGAAGGACCCGGTCACTCACCGGGACAGGGGGAGAGGGAAGCCGGTCACTCACCGGGACATGGGGGAGAGGGACCTGGTCACTCACCGGACAGGGGGGAGAGGACCTGGTCACTCACCAGGACTGAGGGAGAGGGACCTGGTCACTCACCGGGACAGGGGGAGAGGGACCGGTCACTCACTGGGACAGGGGAGAGGGACCCGGTCCACTCACCGGGACAGGGGGTGAGGGACCGGTCACTCACCGGGACAGGGGGAGAGGGACCCTGTCACTCACCGGGACATGGGGAGAGGGACCCGGTCCACTCACCGGGACAGGGGGAGAGGACCCGGTCACTCACCGGGGACAGGGGGAGAGGGACCCGGTCACTCACCGGGACAGGGGGAGATGGACCCGGTCACTCACCAGCACAGTGGGAGAGGGACCCGGTCACTCACCGGGACAGGGGAGAGGGTCCCGGTCACTCACCGGGACAGGGGGAGAGGGACCCGGTCACTCACCGGGACAGGGGGAGAGGGACCCGGTCACTCACCGGGACAGGGGGAGAGGGACCCGGTCACTCACCGGGACATGGGGAGAGGGACCCGGTCACTCACCGGGACAGGGGGAGAGGGACCCGGTCACTCACCGGCACAGGGGGAGAGGGTCCCGGTCACTCACCGGCACAGGGGGAGAGGGACCCGGTCACTCACCGGCACAGGGGGAGAGGGACCCGGTCACTCACCGGGACAGGGGGAGAGGGACCTGGTCACTCACCGGGACAGGGGGAGAGGGACCCGGTCACTCACCGGGACAGGGGGAGTGGGACCCGGTCACTCACCGGGACAGGGGGAGAGGGACCCGGTCACTCACCGGGACATGGCGAGGGGGACCCAGTCACTCACCGGGACAGGGGGAGAGGGACCCGGTCACTCACCGGGACAGGGGGAGAGGGACCCGGTCACTCACCGGGACAGGGGGAGAGGGACCCGGTCACTCACCGGGACAGGGGTAGAGGGACCCGGTCACTCACCGGGACAGGGGGAGAGGGACCCGGTCACTCACCGGGACAGGGGGAGAGGGACCCGGTCACTCACCGGGACAGGGGAGAGGGACCCGGTCACTCACCGGGACAGGGGGAGAGGGACCCGGTCACTCACCGGGACAGGGGGAGAGGGACCGGTCACTCACCGGGACAGGGGGAGAGGGACCCGGTCACTCACCGGGACAGGGAGAGAGGGACCCGGTCACTCACCGGGACAGGGGGAGAGGGACCCGGTCACTCACCGGGACAGGGGGAGAGGGACCCGGTCACTCACCGGGACAGGGGGAGAGGGACCCGGTCACTCACCGGGACAGGGAGAGAGGGACCCGGTCACTCACCGGGACAGGGGGAGAGGGACCCGGTCACTCACCGGGACAGGGGGAGAGGGACCCGGTCACTCACCGGGACAGGGGGAGAGGGACCCGGTCACTCACCGGGACAGGGGTAGAGGGACCCGGTCACTCACCGGGACAGGGGGAGAGGGACCCGGTCACTCACCGGGACAGGGGGAGAGGGACCCGGTCACTCACCGGGACAGGGGGAGAGGGACCCGGTCACTCACCGGGACAGGGGGAGAGGGACCCGGTAACTCACCGGGACAGGGGGAGAGGGACCCGGTCACTCACCGGGACAGGGGGAGGGGGACCCGGTCACTCACCGGGACAGGGGGAGAGGGACCCGGTCACTCACCGGGACAGGGGAGAGGGACCCGGTCACTCACCGGCAGAGGGGAGAGGGACCCGGTCACTCACCGGGACAGGGGGAGAGGGACCCGGTCACTCACCGGGACAGGGGGAGAGGGACCCGGTCACTCACCGGGACAGGGGGAGAGGGACCCGGTCACTCACCGGGACAGGGGAGAGGGACCCGGTCACTCACCGGGACAGGGGAGAGGGACCCGGTCACTCACCGGGACAGGGGAGAGGGACCCGGTCACTCACCGGGACAGGGGGAGAGGGACCCGGTCACTCACCGGGACAGGGGGAGAGGGACCCGGTCACTCACCGGGACAGGGGAGAGGGACCCGGTCACTCACCGGGACAGGGGGAGAACCCGGTCACTCACCGGGACAGGGGAGAGGGACCCGGTCACTCACCGGGACAGGGGAGAGGGACCCGGTCACTCACCGGGACAGGGGAGAGGGACCCGGTCACTCACCGGGACAGGGGGAGAGGGACCCGGTCACTCACCGGGACAGGGGAGAGGGACCCGGTCACTCACCGGGACAGGGGGAGAGGGACCCGGTCACTCACCGGGACAGGGGGAGAGGGACCCGGTCACTCACCGGGACAGGGGAGAGGGACCCGGTCACTCACCGGGACAGGGGGAGAGGGACCCGGTCACTCACCGGGACAGGGGGAGAGGGACCCGGTCACTCACCGGGACAGGGGAGAGGGACCCGGTCACTCACCGGGACAGGGGGAGAGGGACCCGGTCACTCACCGGGACAGGGGGAGAGGGACCCGGTCACTCACCGGGACAGGGGGAGAGGGACCCGGTCACTCACCGGGACAGGGGAGAGGGACCCGGTCACTCACCGGGACAGGGGAGAGGGACCCGGTCACTCACCGGGACAGGGGGAGAGGGACCCGGTCACTCACCGGGACAGGGGGAGAGGGACCCGGTCACTCACCGGGACAGGGGAGAGGGACCCGGTCACTCACCGGGACAGGGGGAGAGGGACCCGGTCACTCACCGGGACAGGGGAGAGGGACCCGGTCACTCACCGGGACAGGGGGAGAGGGACCCGGTCACTCACCGGGACAGGGGAGAGGGACCCGGTCACTCACCGGGACAGGGGAGAGGGACCCGGTCACTCACCGGACAGGGGGAGAGGGACCCGGTCACTCACCGGGACAGGGGGAGAGGGACCCGGTCACTCACCGGGACAGGGGGAGAGGGACCCGGTCACTCACCGGGACAGGGGAGAGGGACCGGTCACTCACCGGGACAGGGGGAGAGGGACCCGGTCACTCACCGGGACAGGGGGAGAGGGACCCGGTCACTCACCGGGACAGGGGGAGAGGGACCCGGTCACTCACCGGGACAGGGGAGAGGGACCCGGTCACTCACCGGGACAGGGGGAGAGGGACCCGGTCACTCACCGGGACAGGGGGAGAGGGACCCGGTCACTCACCGGGACAGGGGGAGAGGGACCCGGTCACTCACCGGGACAGGGGGAGAGGGACCCGGTCACTCACCGGGACAGGGGAGAGGGACCCGGTCACTCACCGGGACAGGGGGAGAGGGACCCGGTCACTCACCGGGACAGGGGGAGAGGGACCCGGTCACTCACCGGGACAGGGGAGAGGGACCCGGTCACTCACCGGGACAGGGGGAGAGGGACCCGGTCACTCACCGGGACAGGGGGAGAGGGACCCGGTCACTCACCGGGACAGGGGGAGAGGGACCCGGTCACTCACCGGGACAGGGGAGAGGGACCCGGTCACTCACCGGGACAGGGGGAGAGGGACCCGGTCACTCACCGGGACAGGGGAGAGGGACCCGGTCACTCACCGGGACAGGGGAGAGGGACCCGGTCACTCACCGGGACAGGGGAGAGGGACCCGGTCACTCACCGGGACAGGGGGAGAGGGACCCGGTCACTCACCGGGACAGGGGAGAGGGACCCGGTCACTCACCGGGACAGGGGGAGAGGGACCCGGTCACTCACCGGGACAGGGGAGAGGGACCCGGTCACTCACCGGGACAGGGGAGAGGGACCCGGTCACTCACCGGGACAGGGGGAGAGGGACCCGGTCACTCACCGGGACAGGGGGAGAGGGACCCGGTCACTCACCGGGACAGGGGGAGAGGGACCCGGTCACTCACCGGGACAGGGGGAGAGGGACCCGGTCACTCACCGGGACAGGGGGAGAGGGACCCGGTCACTCACCGGGACAGGGGAGAGGGACCCGGTCACTCACCGGGACAGGGGGAGAGGGACCCGGTCACTCACCGGGACAGGGGGAGAGGGACCCGGTCACTCACCGGGACAGGGGGAGAGGGACCCGGTCACTCACCGGGACAGGGGGAGAGGGACCCGGTCACTCACCGGGACAGGGGAGAGGGACCCGGTCACTCACCGGGACAGGGGGAGAGGGACCCGGTCACTCACCGGGACAGGGGGAGAGGGACCCGGTCACTCACCGGGACAGGGGGAGAGGGACCCGGTCACTCACCGGGACAGGGGGAGAGGGACCCGGTCACTCACCGGGACAGGGGAGAGGGACCCGGTCACTCACCGGGACAGGGGGAGAGGGACCCGGTCACTCACCGGGACAGGGGGAGAGGGACCCGGTCACTCACCGGGACAGGGGAGAGGGACCCGGTCACTCACCGGGACAGGGGGAGAGGGACCCGGTCACTCACCGGGACAGGGGGAGAGGGACCCGGTCACTCACCGGGACAGGGGAGAGGGACCCGGTCACTCACCGGGACAGGGGGAGAGGGACCCGGTCACTCACCGGGACAGGGGGAGAGGGACCCGGTCACTCACCGGGACAGGGGGAGAGGGACCCGGTCACTCACCGGGACAGGGGGAGAGGGACCCGGTCACTCACCGGGACAGGGGGAGAGGGACCCGGTCACTCACCGGGACAGGGGAGAGGGACCCGGTCACTCACCGGGACAGGGGGAGAGGGACCCGGTCACTCACCGGGACAGGGGGAGAGGGACCCGGTCACTCACCGGGACAGGGGGAGAGGGACCCGGTCACTCACCGGGACAGGGGAGAGGGACCCGGTCACTCACCGGGACAGGGGGAGAGGGACCCGGTCACTCACCGGGACAGGGGGAGAGGGACCCGGTCACTCACCGGGACAGGGGGAGAGGGACCCGGTCACTCACCGGGACAGGGGGAGAGGGACCCGGTCACTCACCGGGACAGGGGAGAGGGACCCGGTCACTCACCGGGACAGGGGGAGAGGGACCCGGTCACTCACCGGGACAGGGGGAGAGGGACCCGGTCACTCACCGGGACAGGGGAGAGGGACCCGGTCACTCACCGGGACAGGGGGAGAGGGACCCGGTCACTCACCGGGACAGGGGGAGAGGGACCCGGTCACTCACCGGGACAGGGGAGAGGGACCCGGTCACTCACCGGGACAGGGGGAGAGGGACCCGGTCACTCACCGGGACAGGGGGAGAGGGACCCGGTCACTCACCGGGACAGGGGAGAGGGACCCGGTCACTCACCGGGACAGGGGAGAGAGGGACCCGGTCACTCACCGGGACAGGGGGAGAGGGACCCGGTCACTCACCGGGACAGGGGGAGAGGGACCCGGTCACTCACCGGGACAGGGGGAGAGGGACCCGGTCACTCACCGGGACAGGGGAGAGGGACCCGGTCACTCACCGGGACAGGGGAGAGGGACCCGGTCACTCACCGGGACAGGGGGAGAGGGACCCGGTCACTCACCGGGACAGGGGGAGAGGGACCCGGTCACTCACCGGGACAGGGGGAGAGGGACCCGGTCACTCACCGGGACAGGGGGAGAGGGACCCGGTCACTCACCGGGACAGGGGGAGAGGGACCCGGTCACTCACCGGGACAGGGGGAGAGGGACCCGGTCACTCACCGGGACAGGGGGAGAGGGACCCGGTCACTCACCGGGACAGGGGGAGAGGGACCCGGTCACTCACCGGGACAGGGGAGAGGGACCCGGTCACTCACCGGGACAGGGGAGAGGGACCCGGTCACTCACCGGGACAGGGGGAGAGGGACCCGGTCACTCACCGGGACAGGGGGAGAGGGACCCGGTCACTCACCGGGACAGGGGGAGAGGGACCCGGTCACTCACCGGGACAGGGGAGAGGGACCCGGTCACTCACCGGGACAGGGGGAGAGGGACCCGGTCACTCACCGGGACAGGGGGAGAGGGACCCGGTCACTCACCGGGACAGGGGGAGAGGGACCCGGTCACTCACCGGGACAGGGGAGAGGGACCCGGTCACTCACCGGGACAGGGGGAGAGGGACCCGGTCACTCACCGGGACAGGGGGAGAGGGACCCGGTCACTCACCGGGACAGGGGGAGAGGGACCCGGTCACTCACCGGGACAGGGGGAGAGGGACCCGGTCACTCACCGGGACAGGGGGAGAGGGACCCGGTCACTCACCGGGACAGGGGAGAGGGACCCGGTCACTCACCGGGACAGGGGAGAGGGACCCGGTCACTCACCGGGACAGGGGGAGAGGGACCCGGTCACTCACCGGGACAGGGGGAGAGGGACCCGGTCACTCACCGGGACAGGGGGAGAGGGACCCGGTCACTCACCGGGACAGGGGGAGAGGGACCCGGTCACTCACCGGGACAGGGGGAGAGGGACCCGGTCACTCACCGGGACAGGGGGAGAGGGACCCGGTCACTCACCGGGACAGGGGGAGAGGGACCCGGTCACTCACCGGGACAGGGGAGAGGGACCCGGTCACTCACCGGGACAGGGGGAGAGGGACCCGGTCACTCACCGGGACAGGGGGAGAGGGACCCGGTCACTCACCGGGACAGGGGGAGAGGGACCCGGTCACTCACCGGGACAGGGGGAGAGGGACCCGGTCACTCACCGGGACAGGGGGAGAGGGACCCGGTCACTCACCGGGACAGGGGGAGAGGGACCCGGTCACTCACCGGGACAGGGGGAGAGGGACCCGGTCACTCACCGGGACAGGGGAGAGGGACCCGGTCACTCACCGGGACAGGGGGAGAGGGACCCGGTCACTCACCGGGACAGGGGGAGAGGGACCCGGTCACTCACCGGGACAGGGGGAGAGGGACCCGGTCACTCACCGGGACAGGGGGAGAGGGACCCGGTCACTCACCGGGACAGGGGAGAGGGACCCGGTCACTCACCGGGACAGGGGGAGAGGGACCCGGTCACTCACCGGGACAGGGGGAGAGGGACCCGGTCACTCACCGGGACAGGGGAGAGGGACCCGGTCACTCACCGGGACAGGGGGAGAGGGACCCGGTCACTCACCGGGACAGGGGAGAGGGACCCGGTCACTCACCGGGACAGGGGGAGAGGGACCCGGTCACTCACCGGGACAGGGGGAGAGGGACCCGGTCACTCACCGGGACAGGGGAGAGGGACCCGGTCACTCACCGGGACAGGGGGAGAGGGACCCGGTCACTCACCGGGACAGGGGGAGAGGGACCCGGTCACTCACCGGGACAGGGGAGAGGGACCCGGTCACTCACCGGGACAGGGGGAGAGGGACCCGGTCACTCACCGGGACAGGGGGAGAGGGACCCGGTCACTCACCGGGACAGGGGAGAGGGACCCGGTCACTCACCGGGACAGGGGGAGAGGGACCCGGTCACTCACCGGGACAGGGGGAGAGGGACCCGGTCACTCACCGGGACAGGGGAGAGGGACCCGGTCACTCACCGGGACAGGGGGAGAGGGACCCGGTCACTCACCGGGACAGGGGAGAGGGACCCGGTCACGCACCGGGACAGGGGGAGAGGGACCCGGTCACTCATCTGTACAGCGGGAGAGGAACCCGGTCACTCACCGGGACAGGGGGAGAGGGACCCGGTCACTCACCGGGACAGGGGGAGAGGGACCTGGTAACTCACCGGGACAGGGGGAGAGGGACCTGGTCACTCACCGGGACAGGGGGAGAGGGACCCGGTCACTCACCGGGACAGGGGTACAGGGGGACCCGGTCACTCACCGGGACAGGTGGAGAGGGACCCGGTCACTCACCGGGACAGGGGGATAGGGACCCGGTCACTCAGCGGGACAGGGGTAGAGGGAGTCGGTCACTTACCGAGACAGGGGGAGAGGGACCCGGTCACTCACCGGGACAGGGGAGAGGGACCCGGTCACTCACCGGGACAGGGGAGAGGGACCCGGTCACTCACCGGGACAGGGGAGAGGGACCCGGTCACTCACCGGGACAGGGGAGAGGGAGGGACCGGTCACTCACCAGGACAGGGGAGAGGGACCCGGTCACTCACCGGGACAGGGGGAGAGGGACCCGGTCACTCACCGGGACAGGGGGAGAGGGACCCGGTCACTCACCGGGACAGGTGGAGAGGGACCCGGTCACTCACCGGGACAGGGGGAGAGGGACCCGGTCACTCACCGGGACAGGGGGAGAGGGACCCGGTCACTCACCGGGACAGGGGGAGGGGGACCCGGTCACTCACCGGGACAGGGGGAGAGGGACTCGGTCACTCACCGGGACAGGGGGAGAGGGACCCGGTCACTCACCGGGACAGGGGGAGAGGGACCCGGTCACTCACAAGCACAGGGGGAGAGGGACCCGGTCACTCACCGGGACAGGGGGAGGGGGACCCGGTCACTCACCGGGACAGGGGGAGAGGGACCCGGTCACTCACCGGGACAGGGGGAGAGGGACCCGGTCACTCACCGGGACAGGGGGAGAGGGACCCGGTCACTCACCGGGACAGGGGGAGAGGGACCCGGTCACTCACCGGGACAGGGGGAGAGGGACCCGGTCACTCACCGGGACAGGGGGAGAGGGACCCGGTCACTCACCGGGACAGGGGGAGAGGGACCCGGTCACTCACCGGGACAGGGGGAGAGGGACCCGGTCACTCACCGGGACAGGGGGAGAGGGACCCGGTCACTCACCGGGACAGGGGGAGAGGGACCCGGTCACTCACCGGGACAGGGGGAGATGGACCCGGTCACTCACCGGCATAGGTTGAGAGGGACCCGGTCACTCACCGGCACAGGGGGAGAGGGACCCGGTCACTCACCGGGACAGGGGGAGGGGACCCGGTCACTCACCGGGACAGGGGGAGAGGGACCCGGTCACTCACCGGGACAGGGGGAGAGGGACCCGGTCACTCACCGGGACAGGGGGAGAGGGACCCGGTCACTCACCGGGACAGGGGGAGAGGGACCCGGTCACTCACCGGCACAGGGGGAGAGGGACCTGGTCACTCACCGGGACAGTGGGAGAGGGACCCGGTCACTCACCGGGACAGGGGGAGAGGGACCCGGTCACTAACCGGGACTGGGGAAGGGGACCCGGTCACTCACTGGGACAGGGGGAGAGGAACCCGGTCACTCACTGGGACAGGGGGAGAGGAACCCGGTCACTCACCGGGACAGGAGGAGGGGGACCCGGTCACACACTGGAACATGGGGAGAGGGATGCGGTCACTCACCGGGACAGGGGGAGAGGGACCCGGTCACTCACCGGGACAGGGGAGAGGGACCCGGTCACTCACCGGGACAGGGGGAGAGGGACCCGGTCACTCACCGGGACAGGGGGAGAGGGACCCGGTCACTCACCGGGACAGGGGAGAGGGACCCGGTCACTCACCGGGACAGGGGGAGAGGGACCCGGTCACTCACCGGGACAGGGGAGAGGGACCCGGTCACTCACCGGACAGGGGGAGAGGGACCCGGTCACTCACCGGGACAGGGGGAGAGGGACCCGGTCACTCACCGGGACAGGGGAGAGGGGACCCGGTCACTCACCGGGACAGGGGGAGAGGGACCCGGTCACTCACCGGGACAGGGGGAGAGGGACCCGGTCACTCACCGGGACAGGGGAGAGGGACCCGGTCACTCACCGGGACAGGGGAGAGGGACCCGGTCACTCACCGGGACAGGGGGAGAGGGACCCGGTCACTCACCGGGACAGGGGGAGAGGGACCCGGTCACTCACCGGGACAGGGGAGAGGGACCCGGTCACTCACCGGGACAGGGGGAGAGGGACCCGGTCACTCACCGGGACAGGGGGAGAGGGACCCGGTCACTCACCGGGACAGGGGGAGAGGGACCCGGTCACTCACCGGGACAGGGGGAGAGGGACCCGGTCACTCACCGGGACAGGGGGAGAGGGACCCGGTCACTCACCGGGACAGGGGGAGAGGGACCCGGTCACTCACCGGGACAGGGGGAGAGGGACCCGGTCACTCACCGGGACAGGGGGAGAGGGACCCGGTCACTCACCGGGACAGGGGGAGAGGGACCCGGTCACTCACCGGGACAGGGGGAGAGGGACCCGGTCACTCACCGGGACAGGGGGAGAGGGACCCGGTCACTCACCGGGACAGGGGAGAGGGACCCGGTCACTCACCGGGACAGGGGGAGAGGGACCCGGTCACTCACCGGGACAGGGGAGAGGGACCCGGTCACTCACCGGGACAGGGGGAGAGGGACCCGGTCACTCACCGGGACAGGGGGAGAGGGACCGGTCACTCATCAGGACAGGGGGAGAGGGACCCGGTCACTCACCGGGACAGGGGGAGAGGGACCCGGTCACTCACCGGGACAGGGGAGAGGGACCTGGTCACTCACCGGGACAGGGGAGGGGGACCCGGTCACTCACCGGGACAGGGGGAGAGGGACCCGGTCACTCACCGGGACAGGGGGAGAGGGACCCGGTCACTCACCGGGACAGGGGGAGAGGGACCCGGTCACTCACCGGGACAGGGGGAGAGGGACCCGGTCACTCACCGGGACAGGGGGAGAGGGACCCGGTCACTCACCGGGACAGGGGAGAGGGACCCGGTCACTCACCGGGACAGGGGGAGAGGGACCCGGTCACTCACCGGGACAGGGGGAGAGGGACCCGGTCACTCACCGGGACAGGGGGAGAGGGACCCGGTCACTCACCGGGACAGGGGGAGAGGGACCTGGTCACTCACCGGGACAGTGGGAGAGGGACCCGGTCACTCACCGGGACAGGGGTACAGGGGGACCCGGTCACTCACCGGGACAGGGGGAGAGGGACCCGGTCACTCACCGGCACAGGGGAGAGGGACCCGGTCACTCACCGGGACAGGGGGAGAGGGACCCGGTCACTCACCGGGACAGGGGGAGAGGGACCCGGTCACTCACCGGGACAGGGGGAGAGGGACCCGGTCACTCACCGGGACAGGGGGAGAGGGACCCGGTCACTCACCGGGACAGGGGGAGAGGGACCCGGTCACTCACCGGGACAGGGGGAGAGGGACCCGGTCACTCACCGGGACAGGGGGAGAGGGACCCGGTCACTCACCGGGACAGGGGGAGAGGGACCCGGTCACTCACCGGGACAGGGGAGAGGGACCCGGTCACTCACCGGGACAGGGGAGAGGGACCCGGTCACTCACCGGGACAGGGGGAGAGGGACCCGGTCACTCACCGGGACAGGGGGAGAGGGACCCGGTCACTCACCGGGACAGGGGGAGAGGGACCCGGTCACTCACCGGGACAGGGGAGAGGGACCCGGTCACTCACCGGGACAGGGGGAGAGGGACCCGGTCACTCACCGGGACAGGGGGAGAGGGACCCGGTCACTCACCGGGACAGGGGAGAGGGACCCGGTCACTCACCGGGACAGGGGGAGAGGGACCCGGTCACTCACCGGGACAGGGGGAGGGGACCCGGTCACTCACCGGGACAGGGGAGAGGGACCCGGTCACTCACCGGGACAGGGGAGAGGGACCCGGTCACTCACCGGGACAGGGGGAGAGGGACCCGGTCACTCACCGGGACAGGGGAGAGGGACCCGGTCACTCACCGGGACAGGGGGAGAGGGACCCGGTCACTCACCGGGACAGGGGAGAGGGACCCGGTCACTCACCGGGACAGGGGGAGAGGGACCCGGTCACTCACCGGGACAGGGGGAGAGGGACCCGGTCACTCACCGGGACAGGGGGAGAGGGACCCGGTCACTCACCGGGACAGGGGGAGAGGGACCCGGTCACTCACCGGGACAGGGGGAGAGGGACCCGGTCACTCACCGGGACAGGGGGAGAGGGACCCGGTCACTCACCGGGACAGGGGGAGAGGGACCCGGTCACTCACCAGGACAGGGGGAGAGGGACCCGGTCACTCACCGGGACAGGGGGAGAGGGACCCGGTCACTCACCGGGACAGGGGGAGGGGACCCGGTCACTCACCGGGACAGGGGAGAGGGACCCGGTCACTCACCTGGACAGGGGAGAGGGACCCGGTCACTCACCGGGACAGGGGGAGAGGGACCCGGTCACTCACCGGGACAGGGGGAGAGGGACCCGGTCACTCACCGGGACAGGGGGAGAGGGACCCGGTCACTCACCGGGACAGGGGGAGAGGGACCCGGTCACTCACCGGGACAGGGGGAGAGGGACCGGGTCACTCACCGGGACAGGGGGAGAGGGACCTGGTCACTCACCGGGACGTGGGGAGGGGACCCGGTCACTCACCAGGACAGGGGGAGAGGGACCCGGTCACTCACCGGGACAGGGGGAGAGGGACCCGGTCACTCACCGGGACAGGGGGAGAGGGACCCGGTCACTCACCGGGACAGGGGGAGAGGGACCCGGTCACTCACCGGGACAGGGGAGAGGGACCCGGTCACTCACCGGGACAGGGGAGAGGGACCCGGTCACTCACCGGGACAGGGGGAGAGGACCCGGTCACTCACCGGGACAGGGGAGAGGGACCCGGTCACTCACCGGGACAGGGGGAGAGGGACCCGGTCACTCACCGGGACAGGGGGAGAGGGACCCGGTCACTCACCGGGACAGGGGGAGAGGGACCCGGTCACTCACCGGGACAGGGGGAGAGGGACCCGGTCACTCACCGGGACAGGGGGAGAGGGACCCGGTCACTCACCGGGACAGGGGGAGGGGACCCGGTCACTCACCGGGACAGGGGAGAGGGACCCGGTCACTCACCGGGACAGGGGGAGAGGGACCCGGTCACTCACCGGGACAGGGGGAGAGGGACCCGGTCACTCACCGGGACAGGGGAGAGGGACCCGGTCACTCACCGGGACAGGGGGAGAGGGACCCGGTCACTCACCGGGACAGGGGGAGAGGGACCCGGTCACTCACCGGGACAGGGGGAGAGGGACCCGGTCACTCACCGGGACAGGGGGAGAGGGACCCGGTCACTCACCGGGACAGGGGGAGAGGGACCCGGTCACTCACCGGGACAGGGGGAGAGGGACCCGGTCACTCACCGGGACAGGGGAGAGGGACCCGGTCACTCACCGGGACAGGGGGAGAGGGACCCGGTCACTCACCGGGACAGGGGGAGAGGGACCCGGTCACTCACCGGGACAGGGGGAGAGGGACCCGGTCACTCACCGGGACAGGGGGAGAGGGACCCGGTCACTCACCGGGACAGGGGGAGAGGGACCCGGTCACTCACCGGGACAGGGGGAGAGGGACCCGGTCACTCACCGGGACAGGGGAGAGGGACCCGGTCACTCACCGGGACAGGGGGAGAGGGACCCGGTCACTCACCGGGACAGGGGGAGAGGGACCCGGTCACTCACCGGGACAGGGGGAGAGGGACCCGGTCACTCACCGGGACAGGGGGAGAGGGACCCGGTCACTCACCGGGACAGGGGGAGAGGGACCCGGTCACTCACCGGGACAGGGGAGAGGGACCCGGTCACTCACCGGGACAGGGGGAGAGGGACCGGTCACTCACCGGGACAGGGGAGAGGGACCCGGTCACTCACCGGGACAGGGGAGAGGGACCCGGTCACTCACCGGGACAGGGGAGAGGGACCCGGTCACTCACCGGGACAGGGGGAGAGGGACCCGGTCACTCACCGGGACAGGGGGAGAGGGACCCGGTCACTCACCGGGACAGGGGGAGAGGGACCCGGTCACTCACCGGGACAGGGGGAGAGGGACCCGGTCACTCACCGGGACAGGGGAGAGGGACCCGGTCACTCACCGGGACAGGGGGAGAGGGACCCGGTCACTCACCGGGACAGGGGGAGAGGGACCCGGTCACTCACCGGGACAGGGGGAGAGGGACCCGGTCACTCACCGGGACAGGGGGAGAGGGACCCGGTCACTCACCGGGACAGGGGGAGAGGGACCCGGTCACTCACCGGGACAGGGGGAGAGGGACCCGGTCACTCACCGGGACAGGGGGAGAGGGACCCGGTCACTCACCGGGACAGGGGGAGAGGGACCCGGTCACTCACCGGGACAGGGGGAGAGGGACCCGGTCACTCACCGGGACAGGGGAGAGGGACCCGGTCACTCACCGGGACAGGGGGAGAGGGACCCGGTCACTCACCGGGACAGGGGGAGAGGGACCCGGTCACTCACCGGGACAGGGGGAGAGGGACCCGGTCACTCACCGGGACAGGGGGAGAGGGACCCGGTCACTCACCGGGACAGGGGGAGAGGGACCCGGTCACTCACCGGGACAGGGGGAGGGGACCCGGTCACTCACCGGGACAGGGGGAGAGGGACCCGGTCACTCACCGGGACAGGGGGAGAGGGACCCGGTCACTCACCGGGACAGGGGGAGAGGGACCCGGTCACTCACCGGGACAGGGGGAGAGGGACCCGGTCACTCACCGGGACAGGGGGAGAGGGACCCGGTCACTCACCGGGACAGGGGGAGAGGGACCCGGTCACTCACCGGGACAGGGGGAGAGGGACCCGGTCACTCACCGGGACAGGGGAGAGGGACCCGGTCACTCACCGGGACAGGGGGAGAGGGACCCGGTCACTCACCGGGACAGGGGAGAGGGACCCGGTCACTCACCGGGACAGGGGAGAGGGACCCGGTCACTCACCGGGACAGGGGGAGAGGACCCGGTCACTCACCGGGACAGGGGAGAGGGACCCGGTCACTCACCGGGACAGGGGGAGAGGGACCCGGTCACTCACCGGGACAGGGGGAGGGACCCGGTCACTCACCGGGACAGGGGAGAGGGACCCGGTCACTCACCGGGACAGGGGGAGAGGGACCCGGTCACTCACCGGGACAGGGGGAGAGGGACCCGGTCACTCACCGGGACAGGGGGAGAGGGACCCGGTCACTCACCGGGACAGGGGGAGAGGGACCCGGTCACTCACCGGGACAGGGGGAGAGGGACCCGGTCACTCACCGGGACAGGGGGAGAGGGACCCGGTCACTCACCGGGACAGGGGAGAGGGACCCGGTCACTCACCGGGACAGGGGAGAGGGACCCGGTCACTCACCGGGACAGGGGGAGAGGGACCCGGTCACTCACCGGGACAGGGGGAGAGGGACCCGGTCACTCACCGGGACAGGGGAGAGGGACCCGGTCACTCACCGGGACAGGGGGAGAGGGACCCGGTCACTCACCGGGACAGGGGGAGAGGGACCCGGTCACTCACCGGGACAGGGGAGAGGGACCCGGTCACTCACCGGGACAGGGGAGAGGGACCCGGTCACTCACCGGGACAGGGGGAGAGGGACCCGGTCACTCACCGGGACAGGGGGAGAGGGACCCGGTCACTCACCGGGACAGGGGGAGAGGGACCCGGTCACTCACCGGGACAGGGGAGAGGGACCCGGTCACTCACCGGGACAGGGGGAGAGGGACCCGGTCACTCACCGGGACAGGGGAGAGGGACCCGGTCACTCACCGGGACAGGGGGAGAGGGACCCGGTCACTCACCGGGACAGGGGGAGAGGGACCCGGTCACTCACCGGGACAGGGGGAGAGGGACCCGGTCACTCACCGGGACAGGGGAGAGGGACCCGGTCACTCACCGGGACAGGGGAGAGGGACCCGGTCACTCACCGGGACAGGGGAGAGGGACCCGGTCACTCACCGGGACAGGGGGAGAGGGACCCGGTCACTCACCGGGACAGGGGGAGAGGGACCCGGTCACTCACCGGGACAGGGGGAGAGGGACCCGGTCACTCACCGGGACAGGGGGAGAGGGACCCGGTCACTCACCGGGACAGGGGGAGAGGGACCCGGTCACTCACCGGGACAGGGGAGAGGGACCCGGTCACTCACCGGGACAGGGGGAGAGGGACCCGGTCACTCACCGGGACAGGGGAGAGGGACCCGGTCACTCACCGGGACAGGGGGAGAGGGACCCGGTCACTCACCGGGACAGGGGGAGAGGGACCCGGTCACTCACCGGGACAGGGGGAGAGGGACCCGGTCACTCACCGGGACAGGGGAGAGGGACCCGGTCACTCACCGGGACAGGGGGAGAGGGACCCGGTCACTCACCGGGACAGGGGGAGAGGGACCCGGTCACTCACCGGGACAGGGGGAGAGGGACCCGGTCACTCACCGGGACAGGGGGAGAGGGACCCGGTCACTCACCGGGACAGGGGAGAGGGACCCGGTCACTCACCGGGACAGGGGAGAGGGACCCGGTCACTCACCGGGACAGGGGGAGAGGGACCCGGTCACTCACCGGGACAGGGGGAGAGGGACCCGGTCACTCACCGGGACAGGGGGAGAGGGACCCGGTCACTCACCGGGACAGGGGGAGAGGGACCCGGTCACTCACCGGGACAGGGGGAGAGGGACCCGGTCACTCACCGGGACAGGGGAGAGGGACCCGGTCACTCACCGGGACAGGGGAGAGGGACCCGGTCACTCACCGGGACAGGGGGAGAGGGACCCGGTCACTCACCGGGACAGGGGGAGAGGGACCCGGTCACTCACCGGGACAGGGGGAGAGGGACCCGGTCACTCACCGGGACAGGGGGAGAGGGACCCGGTCACTCACCGGGACAGGGGGAGAGGGACCCGGTCACTCACCGGGACAGGGGAGAGGGACCCGGTCACTCACCGGGACAGGGGGAGAGGGACCCGGTCACTCACCGGGACAGGGGGAGAGGGACCCGGTCACTCACCGGGACAGGGGGAGGGGACCCGGTCACTCACCGGGACAGGGGAGAGGGACCCGGTCACTCACTGGGAGAGGGGAGAGGGAACCGGTCACTCACCGGGACAGGGGGAGAGGGACCCGGTCACTCACCGGGGCAGGGGGGGAGGGACCCGGTCACTCACCGGGACAGGGGGAGAGGGACCCGGTCACTCACCGGGACAGGGGGAGAGGGACCCGGTCACTCACCGGGACAGGGGGAGAGGGACCCGGTCACTCACCGGGACAGGGGGAGAGGGACCCGGTCACTCACCGGGACAGGGGAGAGGGACCCGGTCACTCACCGGAACAGGGGGAGAGCGACCCGGTCACTCACCGGGACAGGGGGAGAGGGACACGGTCACTCACCGGGACAGGGGAGAGGGACCCGGTCACTCACCGGGACAGGGGGAGAGGGTCCTGGTCACTCACCGGGACAGGGGGAGAGGTACCTGGTCACTCACCGGGACAGGGGGAGAGGGACCTGGTCACTCACGAGGACAGGGGGAGAGGGACCCGGTCACTCACCGGGACAGGGGGAGAGGGACCCGGTCACTCACCGGACCAGGGGGAGAGGGACCCGGTCACTCACCGGGACAGGGGGAGGGGGACCCGGTCACTCACCGGGACAGGGGAGAGGGACCCGGTCACTCACCGGGACAGGGGGAGAGGGACCCGGTCACTCACCGGGACAGGGGGAGAGGGACCCGGTCACTCACCGGGACAGGGGAGAGGGACCCGGTCACTCACCGGGACAGGGGAGAGGGACCCGGTCACTCACCGGGACAGGGGGAGAGGGACCCGGTCACTCACCGGGACAGGGGGAGAGGGACCCGGTCACTCACCGGGACAGGGGGAGAGGGACCCGGTCACTCACCGGGACAGGGGGAGAGGGACCCGGTCACTCACCGGGACAGGGGGAGAGGGACCCGGTCACTCACCGGGACAGGGGGAGAGGGACCCGGTCACTCACCGGGACAGGGGAGAGGGACCCGGTCACTCACCGGGACAGGGGGAGAGGGACCCGGTCACTCACCGGGACAGGGGGAGAGGGACCCGGTCACTCACCGGGACAGGGGGAGAGGGACCCGGTCACTCACCGGGACAGGGGGAGAGGGACCCGGTCACTCACCGGGACAGGGGAGAGGGACCCGGTCACTCACCGGGACAGGGGGAGAGGGACCCGGTCACTCACCGGGACAGGGGGAGAGGGACCCGGTCACTCACCGGGACAGGGGAGAGGGACCCGGTCACTCACCGGGACAGGGGGAGAGGGACCCGGTCACTCACCGGGACAGGGGGAGAGGGACCCGGTCACTCACCGGGACAGGGGAGAGGGACCCGGTCACTCACCGGGACAGGGGAGAGGGACCCGGTCACTCACCGGGACAGGGGGAGAGGGACCCGGTCACTCACCGGGACAGGGGGAGAGGGACCCGGTCACTCACCGGGACAGGGGGAGAGGGACCCGGTCACTCACCGGGACAGGGGAGAGGGACCCGGTCACTCACCGGCACAGGGAGAGAGGGACCCGGTCACTCACCGGGACAGGGGGAGAGGGACCCGGTCACTCACGGGACAGGGAGTGAGGGACCCGGTCACTCACCGGGACAGGGGGAGAGGGACCCGGTCACTCACCGGCACAGGGGGAGAGGGACCCGGTCACTCACCGGGACAGGGGGAGAGGGACCCGGTGATTCACTGGGACAGGGAGAGGGGAACCTGGTCACTCACTGGGACAGAGGGAGAGGGTCCCGGTCACTCACCGGCACAGGGAGACAGGGACCCGGTCACTCACCGGGACAGGGGGAGAGGGACCCGGTCACTCACCGGGACAGGGGGTGAAGGACCCGGTCACTCACCGGGACAGGGGGAGAGGGTGCTGGTCACTCACCGGGACAGGGGGAGAGGGACCTGGTCACTCACCGGGACAGGGGAGAGGGACCCGGTCACTCACCGGGACAGGGGGAGAGGGACCCGGTCACTCACCGGGACAGGGGGAGAGGGACCCGGTCACTCACCGGGACAGGGGGAGAGGGACCCGGTCACTCACCGGGACAGGGGAGAGGGACCCGGTCACTCACCGGGACAGGGGGAGAGGGACCCGGTCACTCACCGGGACAGGGGGAGAGGGACCCGGTCACTCACCGGGACAGGGGGAGAGGGACCCGGTCACTCACCGGGACAGGGGGAGGGGGACACGGTCACTCACCAGGACAGGGGGAGAGGGACCCGGTCACTCACCGGAAAAGGGAGAGAGGGACCTGGTCACTCACCGGGACAGGGGGAGAGGGTCCAGGTCACTCACCGGCACAGGGGGAGGTGGACCCGGTCACTCACCGGGACAGGGGGAGAGGGATCCAGTCACTCACCGGGACAGGGGGAGAGGGACACGGTCACTCACCGGGACAGGGGAGAGGGACCTGGTCACTCACCGGGACAGGGGGAGAGGGTCCTGGTCACTCACCGGGACAGGGGGAGAGGGACCCGGTCACTCACCGGGACAGGGGGAGAGGGACCCGGTCACTCACCGGGACAGGGGAGAGGGACCCGGTCACTCACCGGGACAGGGGGAGAGGGACCCGGTCACTCACCGGGACAGGGGGAGAGGGACCCGGTCACTCACCGGGACAGGGGGAGAGGGACCCGGTCACTCACCGGGACAGGGGGAGAGGGACCCGGTCACTCACCGGGACAGGGGAGAGGGACCCGGTCACTCACCGGGACAGGGGGAGAGGGACCCGGTCACTCACCGGGACAGGGGAGAGGGACCCGGTCACTCACCGGGACAGGGGGAGAGGGACCCGGTCACTCACCGGGACAGGGGGAGAGGGACCCGGTCACTCACCGGGACAGGGGGAGAGGGACCCGGTCACTCACCGGGACAGGGGGAGAGGGACCCGGTCACTCACCGGGACAGGGGGAGAGGGACCCGGTCACTCACCGGGACAGGGGGAGAGGGACCCGGTCACTCACCGGGACAGGGGGAGAGGGACCCGGTCACTCACCGGGACAGGGGGAGAGGGACCCGGTCACTCACCGGGACAGGGGGAGAGGGACCCGGTCACTCACCGGGACAGGGGGAGAGGGACCCGGTCACTCACCGGGACAGGGGAGAGGGACCCGGTCACTCACCGGGACAGGGGAGAGGGACCCGGTCACTCACCGGGACAGGGGAGAGGGACCCGGTCACTCACCGGGACAGGGGGAGAGGGACCCGGTCACTCACCGGGACAGGGGGAGAGGGACCCGGTCACTCACCGGGACAGGGGGAGAGGGACCCGGTCACTCACCGGGACAGGGGGAGAGGGACCCGGTCACTCACCGGGACAGGGGGAGAGGGACCCGGTCACTCACCGGGACAGGGGGAGAGGGACCCGGTCACTCACCGGGACAGGGGGAGGGGACCCGGTCACTCACCGGGACAGGGGGAGAGGGACCCGGTCACTCACCGGGACAGGGGGAGAGGGACCCGGTCACTCACCGGGACAGGGGGAGAGGGACCCGGTCACTCACCGGGACAGGGGAGAGGGACCCGGTCACTCACCGGGACAGGGGGAGAGGGACCCGGTCACTCACCGGGACAGGGGAGAGGGACCCGGTCACTCACCGGGACAGGGGGAGAGGGACCCGGTCACTCACCGGGACAGGGGGAGAGGGACCCGGTCACTCACCGGGACAGGGGAGAGGGACCCGGTCACTCACCGGGACAGGGGGAGAGGGACCCGGTCACTCACCGGGACAGGGGGAGAGGGACCCGGTCACTCACCGGGACAGGGGAGAGGGACCCGGTCACTCACCGGGACAGGGGGAGAGGGACCCGGTCACTCACCGGGACAGGGGGAGAGGGACCCGGTCACTCACCGGGACAGGGGGAGAGGGACCCGGTCACTCACCGGGACAGGGGAGAGGGACCCGGTCACTCACCGGGACAGGGGGAGAGGGACCCGGTCACTCACCGGGACAGGGGGAGAGGGACCCGGTCACTCACCGGGACAGGGGGAGAGGGACCCGGTCACTCACCGGGACAGGGGGAGAGGGACCCGGTCACTCACCGGGACAGGGGAGAGGGACCCGGTCACTCACCGGGACAGGGGGAGAGGGACCCGGTCACTCACCGGGACAGGGGAGAGGGACCCGGTCACTCACCGGGACAGGGGGAGAGGGACCCGGTCACTCACCGGGACAGGGGAGAGGGACCCGGTCACTCACCGGGACAGGGGGAGAGGGACCCGGTCACTCACCGGGACAGGGGAGAGGGACCCGGTCACTCACCGGGACAGGGGGAGAGGGACCCGGTCACTCACCGGGACAGGGGAGAGGGACCCGGTCACTCACCGGGACAGGGGGAGAGGGACCCGGTCACTCACCGGGACAGGGGGAGAGG
This sequence comes from Carcharodon carcharias, assembly GCF_017639515.1. NCBI lineage: Eukaryota > Metazoa > Chordata > Chondrichthyes > Lamniformes > Lamnidae > Carcharodon > Carcharodon carcharias. The sequence goes on from NW_024470767.1 coordinate 3,406,172, forward strand.
GACCCGGTCACTCACCGGGACAGGGGAGAGGGACCCGGTCACTCACCGGGACAGGGGGAGAGGGACCCGGTCACTCACCGGGACAGGGGGAGAGGACCCGGTCACTCACCGGGACAGGGGTAGAGGGACCCGGTCACTCACCGGGACAGGGGGAGAGGGACACGGTCACTCACTGGGACAGGGGGAGAGAGTCCCGGTCACTCACCTGGACAGGGGGAGAGGAACCCAGTCACTCACCGGGACTGGGGAAGAGGGACCCGGTAACTCACCGGGACAGGAGAAGAGGTACCCGGTCACTCACCGGGACGGGGGGAGAGGAACCCGGTCACTCACCGGGACTGGGGAAGAGTGACCCGGTCACTCACCGGGACGGGGGGAGAGGGACCCGGTCACTCACCGGGACAGGGGGAGAGGGACCCGGTCACTCACCGGGACAGGGGGAGAGGGACCCGGTCACTCACCGGGACAGGGGGAGAGGGACCCGGTCACTCACCGGGACAGGGGAGAGGGACCGGTCACTCACCGGGACAGGGGGAGAGGGACCCGGTCACTCACCGGGACAGGGGGAGAGGGACCGGTCACTCACCGGGACAGGGGAGAGGGACCCGGTCACTCACCGGGACAGGGGGAGAGGGACCCGGTCACTCACCGGGACAGGGGAGAGGGACCCGGTCACTCACCGGGACAGGGGGAGAGGGACCCGGTCACTCACCGGGACAGGGGGAGAGGGACCCGGTCACTCACCGGGACAGGGGAGAGGGACCCGGTCACTCACCGGGACAGGGGGAGAGGGACCCGGTCACTCACCGGGACAGGGGAGAGGGACCGGTCACTCACCGGGACAGGGGGAGAGGGACCCGGTCACTCACCGGGACAGGGGAGAGGGACCCGGTCACTCACCGGGACAGGGGGAGAGGGACCCGGTCACTCACCGGGACAGGGGAGAGGGACCCGGTCACTCACCGGGACAGGGGAGAGGGACCCGGTCCACTCACCGGGACAAGGGAGGTGAGCGAACGCGTCACTCAGCACGGGACTGGGAGGGACCCCGGTCACGTCACCAGACAGGGGGAGACTGACCCCTGTCACGATCACCAGGACAGGTGGAAGAGGGACCTGGTCACATCACTCGGGAACAGGAGAAGAGGGACCGGTCATCACATGACAGGGGGAGAGGGAACTCGTAACTCACTGGGACAGGGAGAGAGGGACACGGTCACACCACCGGACAGGGGGAGAGGACCCGGTCACTCACCGAGGACATGGGAGTGGGACCCGGTCACTGACCGGACAGGGGAGAGGGACCCAGTCACTCACCGGGACAGGGGAGGGGGACACGTCAACTCACCGGGACAGGGGAAAGATTGATCAGGTCACTTCACTGGGACAGGCGAGAGGTACCCGGTCACTCACCGGGAGAGGGGGAGAGGGACATGGTCACTCACCGGGCACAGGGGGAGAGGGACCGCGTCACTCACCAGGACAGGGAGAGGGACCCAGGTCACTCACCGGACAGGGGAGAGGGACCCGGTCACTCACCGGGACAGGGGAGAGGGACCCGGTCACTCACCGGGACAGGGGGAGAGGGACCCGGTCACTCACCGGGACAGGGGGAGAGGGACCCGGTCACTCACCGGGACAGGGGAGAGGGACCCGGTCACTCACCGGGACAGGGGAGAGGGACCCGGTCACTCACCGGGACAGGGGGAGAGGGACCCGGTCACTCACCGGGACAGGGGAGAGGGACCCGGTCACTCACCGGGACAGGGGGAGGGACCCGGTCACTCACCGGGACAGGGGAGAGGGACCCGGTCACTCACCGGGACAGGGGGAGAGGGACCCGGTCACTCACCGGGACAGGGGAGAGGGACCCGGTCACTCACCGGGACAGGGGGAGAGGGACCCGGTCACTCACCGGGACAGGGGGAGAGGGACCCGGTCACTCACCGGGACAGGGGAGAGGGACCCGGTCACTCACCGGGACAGGGGGAGAGGGACCCGGTCACTCACCGGGACAGGGGAGAGGGACCCGGTCACTCACCGGGACAGGGGGAGAGGGACCCGGTCACTCACCGGGACAGGGGGAGAGGGACCCGGTCACTCACCGGGACAGGGGAGAGGGACCCGGTCACTCACCGGGACAGGGGAGAGGGACCCGGTCACTCACCGGGACAGGGGGAGAGGGACCCGGTCACTCACCGGGACAGGGGAGAGGGACCCGGTCACTCACCGGGACAGGGGGAGAGGGACCCGGTCACTCACCGGGACAGGGGAGAGGGACCCGGTCACTCACCGGGACAGGGGGAGAGGGACCCGGTCACTCACCGGGACAGGGGGAGAGGGACCCGGTCACTCACCGGGACAGGGGGAGAGGGACCCGGTCACTCACCGGGACAGGGGAGAGGGACCCGGTCACTCACCGGGACAGGGGGAGAGGGACCCGGTCACTCACCGGGACAGGGGAGAGGGACCCGGTCACTCACCGGGACAGGGGAGAGGGACCCGGTCACTCACCGGGACAGGGGAGAGGGACCCGGTCACTCACCGGGACAGGGGGAGAGGGACCCGGTCACTCACCGGGACAGGGGGAGAGGGACCCGGTCACTCACCGGGACAGGGGGAGGGGACCCGGTCACTCACCGGGACAGGGGAGAGGGACCCGGTCACTCACCGGGACAGGGGGAGAGGGACCCGGTCACTCACCGGGACAGGGGGAGAGGGACCCGGTCACTCACCGGGACAGGGGAGAGGGACCCGGTCACTCACCGGGACAGGGGGAGAGGGACCCGGTCACTCACCGGGACAGGGGGAGAGGGACCCGGTCACTCACCGGGACAGGGGGAGAGGGACCCGGTCACTCACCGGGACAGGGGAGAGGGACCCGGTCACTCACCGGGACAGGGGAGAGGGACCCGGTCACTCACCGGGACAGGGGGAGGGACCCGGTCACTCACCGGGACAGGGGAGAGGGACCCGGTCACTCACCGGGACAGGGGAGAGGGACCCGGTCACTCACCGGGACAGGGGGAGAGGGACCCGGTCACTCACCGGGACAGGGGGAGAGGGACCCGGTCACTCACCGGGACAGGGGAGAGGGACCCGGTCACTCACCGGGACAGGGGGAGAGGGACCCGGTCACTCACCGGGACAGGGGAGAGGGACCCGGTCACTCACCGGGACAGGGGAGAGGGACCCGGTCACTCACCGGGACAGGGGAGAGGGACCCGGTCACTCACCGGGACAGGGGGAGAGGGACCCGGTCACTCACCGGGACAGGGGGAGAGGGACCCGGTCACTCACCGGGACAGGGGAGAGGGACCCGGTCACTCACCGGGACAGGGGGAGAGGGACCCGGTCACTCACCGGGACAGGGGGAGAGGGACCCGGTCACTCACCGGGACAGGGGGAGAGGGACCCGGTCACTCACCGGGACAGGGGAGAGGGACCCGGTCACTCACCGGGACAGGGGGAGAGGGACCCGGTCACTCACCGGGACAGGGGAGAGGGAGCCGTCACTTCACCGGGACAGGGGGAGAGGGACCCGGTCACTCACCGGGACAGGGGGAGAGGGACCGGTTCACTCACCGGGACAGGGGGGATAGGGACCTTGTCACTCACCGGACAGGGGGAAGGGGACCGGTCACTCTCCGGGACAGGGGGATAGGGACCGGTTACTCACCGGGACAGGGGAGAAGGACCCGGTCAACTCACCGGGACAGGGGGAGAGGGACCGGTCACTCACCGGGACAGGGGGAGAGGACACGGTCACTCACCGGGACAGGGGGAGAGGGACCGGTCACTCACCGGGACAGGGGAGAGGACCCGTCACTCACCGGGACAGGGGTGAGGACTCGGTCACTCACCGGGAACAGGGGGAGAGGGACCCGGTCACGCACCGGACAGGGGGAGGGGACCGGTAACTCACCGGGAGAGGGGGAGAGGGACCCGGTAACTCACCGAGACAGCGGGAGAGGGATCCGGTCACTCATTGGGACAGGGGGAGAGGAACCCGGTCACTCACTGGGACAGGGGGAGAGGAACCCGGTCACTCACCGGGACAGGGGGAGAAGGACCCGGTCACTCACCGGGACAGGGGTAGAGGGACCCGGTCACTCACCGGGACAGGGGGAGAGGGACCCGGTCACTCACCGGGACAGGGGAGAGGGACCCGGTCACTCACCGGGACAGGGGGAGAGGGACCCGGTCACTCACCGGGACAGGGGAGAGGGACCCGGTCACTCACCGGGACAGGGGGAGAGGGACCCGGTCACTCACCGGGACAGGGAGACAGGGACCCGGTCACTCACCGGGACAGGGGGAGAGGGACCCGGTCACTCACCGGGACAGGGGGAGTGGGACCCAGTCACTCACCGGGACAGGGGTAGAGGGAGCCGGTTACATACCGAGACAGGGGGAGGGGGACCCCGTCACTCACCGGGACAGTGGGAGAGGGACCCGGTCACTCACCGGGACAGGGGGAGAGGGACCCGGTCACTCACCGGGTCAAGGGGAGAGGGACCCGGTCACTCACCGGGACAGGGGGAGAGGGACCCGGTCACTCACCGGGACAGGGGGAGAGGGACCCGGTCACTCACCGGGACAGGGGGAGAGGGACCCGGTCACTCACCGGGACAGGGGGAGAGGGACCCGGTCACTCACCGGGACAGGGGAGAGGGACCCGGTCACTCACCGGGACAGGGGGAGAGGGACCCGGTCACTCACCGGGACAGGGGGAGAGGGACCCGGTCACTCACCGGGACAGGGGGAGAGGGACCCGGTCACTCACCGGGACAGGGGGAGAGGGACCCGGTCACTCACCGGGACAGGGGGAGAGGGACCCGGTCACTCACCGGGACAGGGGAGAGGGACCCGGTCACTCACCGGGACAGGGGGAGAGGGACCCGGTCACTCACCGGGACAGGGGGAGAGGGACCCGGTCACTCACCGGGACAGGGGGAGAGGGACCCGGTCACTCACCGGGACAGGGGAGAGGGACCCGGTCACTCACCGGGACAGGGGAGAGGGACCCGGTCACTCACCGGGACAGGGGGAGAGGGACCCGGTCACTCACCGGGACAGGGGGAGTGGGACCCGGTCACTCACCGGGACAGGGTGAGAGGGGCACCCGGTCACTCACCGGGACAGGGGGAGAGGGACCCGGTCACTCACCGGCACAGGGAGACAGGGACCCGGTCACTCACCGTCACAGGGGGTGAAGGAGCCGGTCACTCACCGGGACAGGGGGAGAGGGACCCGGTCACTCACCGGGACAGGGGGAGGAGGATCCGGTCACTCACCGGGACAGGGGGAGAGGGACCCGGTCACTCACCGGGACAGGGGGAGAGGGACCCGGTCACTCACCGGGACAGGGGGAGAGGGACCCGGTCACTCACCGGGACAGGGGGAGAGGGACCCGGTCACTCACCGGGACAGGGGGAGAGGGACCCGGTCACTCACCGGGACAGGGGAGAGGGACCCGGTCACTCACCGGGACAGGGGGAGAGGGACCCGGTCACTCACCGGGACAGGGGAGAGGGACCCGGTCACTCACCGGGACAGGGGGAGAGGGACCCGGTCACTCACCGGGACAGGGGAGAGGGACCCGGTCACTCACCGGACAGGGGGAGAGGGACCCGGTCACTCACCGGGACAGGGGGAGAGGGACCCGGTCACTCACCGGGACAGGGGAGAGGGACCCGGTCACTCACCGGGACAGGGGAGAGGGACCCGGTCACTCACCGGGACAGGGGAGAGGGACCCGGTCACTCACCGGGACAGGGGAGAGGGACCCGGTCACTCACCGGGACAGGGGGAGAGGGACCCGGTCACTCACCGGGACAGGGGGAGAGGGACCCGGTCACTCACCGGGACAGGGGAGAGGGACCCGGTCACTCACCGGGACAGGGGAGAGGGACCCGGTCACTCACCGGGACAGGGGGAGAGGGACCCGGTCACTCACCGGGACAGGGGAGAGGGACCCGGTCACTCACCGGGACAGGGGAGAGGGACCCGGTCACTCACCGGGACAGGGGAGAGGGACCCGGTCACTCACCGGGACAGGGGAGAGGGACCCGGTCACTCACCGGGACAGGGGAGAGGGACCCGGTCACTCACCGGGACAGGGGGAGGGACCCGGTCACTCACCGGGACAGGGAGAGAGGGACCCGGTCACTCACCGGGACAGGGGGAGAGGGACCCGGTCACTCACCGGGACAGGGGTAGAGGGACCCGGTCACTCACCGGGACAGGGGGAGAGGGACCCGGTCACTCACCGGGACAGGGAGAGAGGGACCCGGTCACTCACCGGGACAGGGGAGAGGGACCTGGTTACTCACCGGGACAGGGGAGAGGGACCCGGTCACTCACCGGGACAGGGGAGAGGGACCCGGTCACTCACCGGGACAGGGGAGAGGGACTCGGTCACTCACTGGGACAGGGGGCGAGGGACGCGGTTGCTCACCGGCACAGGGGGAGAGGGACCCGGTCACTCACCGGCACAGGGGAGAGGGACCCGGTCACTCACCGGGACAGGGGGAGAGGGACCCGGTCACTCACCGGGACAGGGGAGAGGGACCCGGTCACTCACCGGGACAGGGGGAGAGGGACCCGGTCACTCACCGGGACAGGGGAGAGGGACCCGGTCACTCACCGGGACAGGGGAGAGGGACCCGGTCACTCACCGGGACAGGGGAGAGGGACCCGGTCACTCACCGGGACAGGGGAGAGGGACCCGGTCACTCACCGGGACAGGGGAGAGGGACCCGGTCACTCACCGGGACAGGGGAGAGGGACCCGGTCACTCACCGGGACAGGGGGAGAGGGACCCGGTCACTCACCGGGACAGGGGAGAGGGACCCGGTCACTCACCGGGACAGGGGAGAGGGACCCGGTCACTCACCGGGACAGGGGGAGGGGACCCGGTCACTCACCGGGACAGGGGAGAGGGACCCGGTCACTCACCGGGACAGGGGGAGAGGGACCCGGTCACTCACCGGGACAGGGGGAGAGGGACCCGGTCACTCACCGGGACAGGGGGAGAGGGACCCGGTCACTCACCGGGACAGGGGGAGAGGGACCCGGTCACTCACCGGGACAGGGGAGAGGGACCCGGTCACTCACCGGGACAGGGGGAGGGGACCCGGTCACTCACCGGGACAGGGGAGAGGGACCCGGTCACTCACCGGGACAGGGGGAGGGGACCCGGTCACTCACCGGGACAGGGGGAGAGGGACCCGGTCACTCACCGGGACAGGGGAGAGGGACCGGTCACTCACCGGGACAGGGGGAGAGGGACCCGGTCACTCACCGGGACAGGGGGAGAGGGACCCGGTCACTCACCGGGACAGGGGGAGAGGGACCCGGTCACTCACCGGCACAGGGGGAGAGGGACCCGGTCACTCACCGGGACAGGGGGAGAGGGACCCGGTCACTCACCGGGACAGGGGGAGAGGGACCCGGTCACTCACCGGGACAGGGGGAGAGGGACCCGGTCACTCACCGGGACATGGGGAGGGGGACCCGGTCACTCACCGGGACAGGGGAGAGGGACCCGGTCACTCACCGGGACAGGGGAGAGGGACCCGGTCACTCACCGGGACAGGGGAGAGGGACCCGGTCACTCACCGGGACAGGGGAGAGGGACCCGGTCACTCACCGGACAGGGGAGAGGGACCCGGTCACTCACCGGGACAGGGGGAGAGACCCGGTCACTCACCGGGACAGGGGAGAGGGACCCGGTCACTCACCGGGACAGGGGGAGAGGGACCCGGTCACTCACCGGGACAGGGGGAGAGGGACCCGGTCACTCACCGGGAGAGGGGAGAGGGACCCGGTCACTCACCGGGACATGGGGAGAGGGACCCGGTCACTCACCGGGACAGGGGGGGAGGGACCCGGTCACTCACCGGGACAGGGGGAGAGGGACCCGGTCACTCACCAGACAGGGGAGAGGGAGGTCACTCACCGGGACAGGGGGAGAGGGACCCGGTCACTCACCGGGACAGGGGAGGGGACCCGGTCACTCACCAGGACAGGGGGAGAGCAGACCCGGTCACTCACCAGGGACAGGTGGGAGAGGGACCTGGTCACTCACCGGGACAGGGAGAGAGGGACCCGGTCAGTCACCTGGACAGGGGGAGAGGGAACTCGTAACTCACCGGGACAGGGAGAGAGGGACACGGTCACTCACCGGGACAGGGGGAGAGGGACCCGGTCACTCACCGGGACAGGGGAGAGGGACCCGGTCACTCACCGGGACAGGGGGAGAGGGACCCGGTCACTCACCGGGACAGGGGGAGAGGGACACGGTCACTCACCGGGACAGGGGAAGATTGACCAGGTTACTCACTGGGACAGGGCGAGAGGTACCCGGTCACTCACCGGGAGAGGGGGAGAGGGACACGGTCACTCACCGGGACAGGGGGAGAGGGACCCGGTCACTCACCGGGACGGGGGAGAGGGACCCGGTAACTCACTGGGACAGGGGGAGAGGGACCTGGGCCCTCACCGGGACAGGGGGAGGTGGACCCGGTTCACTCACCGGGACAGGGGTAGAGCGACACGGTCACTCACCGGGACAGGGGGAGAGGGACCGGTCACTCACCGGGACAGAGGGGAGAGGGACCCGGTCACTCACCGGGCACAGGGGGAGAGGGACTCCGGTCACTCACCTGGACAGGGGGAGAGGGAACCCGGTCACTCACCAGACAGGGGACAGGGACCCGGTCACTCACCGGCACAGGGAGAGAGGTACCAGGTCACTCACCGGGACAGGGGGAGAGAGACCCGGTCACTCACCGGGACAGGGGAGAGGGACCCTGTCACTCACCAGGACAGGGGGAGAGGGACCTGGTCCACTCACGGGACAGGGGGAGAGTGACCGGTCACTCACCAGGACAGGGGGTGAGGGACCCAGTCACTCACCGGACAGGGGGGGGGAGGGGACCAGTCACTCACCGGGATAGGGGAGAGGGACCCGGTCACTCACCGGACAGGGGGAGAGGGACCCGGTCACTCACCGGACAGTGGGAGAGGGACACGGTCACTCACCGGGCACAGGGGGAGAGGGACCCGGTCACTCACCAGGGACAGGGGGAGAGGGACCCAGTCACTCACCAGGGACAGGGGAGAGGGACCCGGTCACTCACCGGGACAGGGGGAGGGGGACACGGTCACTCACCGGGACAGAGGGAGAGGGACCCGGTCACTCACCAGGACAGGGGGAGAGGGAACCGGTCACTCACCGGGACAGGGGGAGTGGGACCCGGTCACTCACCGGGACAGGGGGAGAGGGACCCGGTCACTCACCGGGACAGGGGGAGAGGGACCCGGTCACTCACCGGGACAGTGGGAGAGGGACCCGGTCACTCACCGGGAGAGGGGAGAGGGAACCGGTCACTCACCTGGGACAGGGGGAGAGGGAACTCGGTCACTCACCGGGACAGGGGGAGAGGGACCGGTCACTCACCGGGACAGGGGGAGAGGGACCCGGTCACTCACCGGGACAGGGGAGAGGGACCCGGTCACTCACCGGGACAGGGGTAGAGGACCCGGTTAATCACCGGCACAGGGAGAGAGGGATCTGGTAACTCACCGGGACAGGGGGAGAGGGACCCGGTCACTCACCGGGACAGGGGTAGAGGGACCCGGTAACTCACCGGGACAGCGGGAGAGGGACACAGTAACTCACCAGGACATGGGGAGAGGGAGCCGGTCACTCTCCGTGACAGGGGGAGAGGGATCCGGTCACTCACCGTGACAGAGGGAGAGGGATCCGGTCACTCACCGGCACAGGGGGAGAGGGAACTGGTCACCCACCGGGACAGGGGGTGAGGGATCCGGTCACTCACCGGGTCAAGGGGAGAGGGACACATTAACACAACTGGACAGGGGGAGAGGGGAACCCGGTCACTCAGCGGGACAGGGCGAGAGGGACCCGGTCACTCACCGGGACAGGGGGAGAGGGACCCGGTCACTCACCGGGACATGGGGAGAGGGTCCCGGTCACTCACCGGGACAGTGGGAGAGGGACCCGGTCAATCACCAGGACAGGGAGAGAGTGACCCGGTCACTCACCAGGATAGGGGGAGAGGGACCCGGTCACTCACCGGCACAGGGAGAAAGGGTCCCGGTCACTCACCGGGACAGGGGGAGAGTGACGCGGTCACTCACCGGGACGTGGGGAGGGGGACACGGTCACTCACCAGGACAGGGGGAGACAGACCCGGTCACTCACCAGGACAGGTGGAGAGGGACCTGGTCACTCACCGGGACAGGGAGAGAGGGACCCGGTCAGTCACCTGGACAGGGGGAGAGGGAACTCGTAACTCACCGGGACAGGGGAGAGGGACCCGGTCACTCACCGGGACAGGGGGAGAGGGACCCAGTCACTCACCGGGACAGGGGGAGGGGGACACGGTCACTCACCGGGACAGGGGAAGATTGACCAGGTCACTCACTGGGACAGGGCGAGAGGTACCCGGTCACTCACCGGGAGAGGGGGAGAGGGACACGGTCACTCACCGGGACAGGGGGAGAGGGACCCGGTCACTCACCGGGACAGGGGGAGGGGGACCCGGTCACTCACCGGGACAGGGGGAGAGGGACCCGGTCACTCACCGGGACAGGGGGAGAGGGACCCGGTCACTCACCGGGACAGGGGGAGAGGGACCCGGTCACTCACCAGGACAGGGGGAGAGGGACCCGGTCACTCACCGGGACAGAGGGAGAGGGACCCGGTCACTCACCGGGACTGGGGAAGAGGGACCCGGTCACTCACCGGGCAGGGGGAGGGGACCCGGTCACTCACCGGGACAGGGGTAGAGGGACCCGGTCACTCACCGGGACAGGGGGAGAGGGACCCGGTCACTCACCGGGACAGGGGAGAGGGACCCGGTCACTCACCGGGACAGGGGGAGAGGGACCCGGTCACTCACCGGGACAGGGGGAGAGGGACCCGGTCACTCACCGGGACATGGGGAGAGGGACCCGGTCACTCACCGGGACAGGGGGAGAGGGACCCGGTCACTCACCGGGACAGTGGGAGAGGGACCCGGTCACTCACCGGGACAGGGGGAGAGGGACCCGGTCACTCACCGGGACAGGGGAGAGGGACCCGGTCACTCACCGGGACAGGGGTAGAGGGACCCGGTCACTCACCGGGGCAGGGGGAGAGGGACCCGGTCACTCACCGGGATAGGGGAGAGGGACCCGGTCACTCACCGGGACTGGGGAAGAGGGACCCGGTCACTCACTGGGACAGGGGGAGAGGAACCCGGTCACTCACCGGGACTGGGGAAGAGGGACCCGGTCACTCACCGGGACAGGGGGAGAGGGACCCGGTCACTCACCGGGACAGGGGAAGATGGACCCGGTCACTCACCGGGACAGGGGGAGAGGGACCCGGTCACTCACCGGCACAGGGGAGAGGGACCCGGTCACTCACCGGGATAGGGGGAGAGGGACCCGGTCACTCACCGGGACAGGGGAAGAGGGACCCGGTCACTCACCGGGACTGGGGAAGAGGGACCCGGTCACTCACCGGGACAGGGGGAGAGGGACCCGGTCACTCACCGGGACAGGGGGAGAGTGACCCGATCAGTCACCGGGACAGAGGGAGAGGGGATCCGGTCACTCACACGCAGAGGGGGAGAGGGAACCCGGTCACTCACCGCACAGGGGGAGAGGTCCCGGTCACTCACCCGGGACTATGGGGAGGGGGACCCGGTAACTCACCGGGACAGGGGGAGAGGGACCCCGTCATTCACCGGGACAGGGGGAGAAGGACACGGTCACTCACCGGGACATGGGGAGGGGGACCGTAACTCACCGGACAGGGGGAGAGGGGACCCGGTAACTCACCGGACAGGGGGAGAGGGTCCCGGTCACTCACCGGACATGGGGAGGGGTCCCGGTAACTCACCGGGACAGGGGGAGAGGGACCCGGGCACTCACCGGGACAGGGGGAGAGGGACCCAGTCACTCACCGGGACAGGGGGAGAGGGACCCGGTCACTCACCGGGACAGTGGGAGAGGGACCCGGTCACTCACCGGGACAGTGGGAGACAGACCCTGTCACTCACCAGGACAGGGGGAGAGGGACCCAGTCACTCACCGGGACACGGGGAGAGGGACCTGGTCACTTACCGAGACAGGGGGAGGGGGACACGGTCACTCACTGGGACAGGGGGAGAGGGAGCCGGTCACTCACTGTTACAGATGGAGAGGGATGCGGTCACTCACCGGGACAGGGGGGCGAGGGACGCGGTTACTCACTGGCACAGGGGGAGAGGGACCAGGTCACTCACCAGGACAGGGGGAGAGGGACCCAGTAACTCACCGGGACAGGGGGATAGGGACCCGGTCACTCACCGGCACTGGAGGAGAGGATCCCGGTCACTCACCGGGACAGGGGGAGAGGGAACCGGTCACTCACCGGCACATGGGGAGAGGGACCCGGTCACTCACCGGGACATGGGGAGAGGGACACGGTCACTCACCCGGTCAAGGGGAGAGGGACCCGGTCACTCACCGGGACAGTGGGAGAGGGTCCCGGTCAATCACCAGGACAGGGCGAGAGGAGCCCGGTCATTCACTGGGACAGGGAGAGGGGAACCCGGTCACTCACCGGGACTGGGGAAGAGGGACCCGGTCACTCACCGGCTCAGGGGGAGTGGGAACCGGTCACTCACCGGCACAGGTGGAGAGGGACCCGGTCGCTCACCGGGAAAGGGGGAAAGGGACCTGGTCACTCACCGGGATAGGGGGAGGGGGATCCGGTAACTCACCAGGATAGGGGAAGAGGGACCCGGTCACTCACCGGGACTGGGAGAGAGAGACCCAGTCACTCACCGGGACAGGGGGAGAGGGTCCCTTTCACTCACCGGGACGTGGGGAGGGGGACCCGGTCACTCACCAGGACAGGGGGAGGGGGACCCGGTCACTCACCAGGACAGGGGGAGAGGGATCCGGTCACTCACCTGGACTGGTGGGTGAGGGACCTGGTCACTCACCGAGATAGGGAGAGAGGGACCCGGTCACTCACCGGCACAGGGGGAGAGGGACCCGGTCACTCACCGGGACAGGGGGAGAGTGACCAGGTAACTCACCGGGAGAGGGGGAGAGGGACCCGGTCACTCAGCCGGGACAGGGGGGAGAGGGACACGGTCACTCACCGGAGACAGGGAGAGGGGATCCGGTCACTCACCGGACAGGGGGGAGAGGGACCGGTCACTCACCGGGACAGGGGGAGAGGACCCGTCACTTCACCCGGGACAGGGGGTGAGGGACCTGGTCACTCACCGGGACAGGGGGAGAGGGACCTGGTCACTCACCAGGACAGGGGGAGAGGGACCCGGTCACTCACCGGGACAGGGGGAGAGGGATCCGGTCACTCACCGGACAGGAGGAGAGGGACCCGGTCACTCACCGGGACAGTGGGGGAGAGGGACCCGTCACTCACCGGGACAGGGGAGAGACCCGGTCACTCACCAGGACAGGGGGAGAGGGACCTGGTCACTCACCGGGAACTGGGGGAGAGGGACCTGGTCACTCACCGTACAGGGGGAGGGGACCCGGCTCTCACGGACAGGGGGTGAGGGACTGGTCACTCACAAGGACAGGGGGTGAGGGACCCGGTCACTCACCGGGACAGGGGGAGAGGGACCCGGTCACTCACCGGACCAGGGGGAGAGGGACCCGGTCACTCACCAGGACAGGGGGAGAGGGACCCGGTCACTCACCGGGACAGGGGGAGAGGGACCCGGTCACTCACCGGGACAGGGGGAGAGGGACCCGGTCACTCACCGGGACAGGGGGAGAGGGACCCGGTCACTCACCGGGACATGGGGAGAGGGACCCGGTCACTCACCGGGACAGGGGAGAGGGACCCGGTCACTCACCGGGACGGGGGAGAGGGACCCGGTCACTCACCGGGACAGTGGGAGAGGGACCCGGTCACTCACCAGGACAGGGGAGAGGAACCCGGTCACTCACCGGGACAGGGAGAGGGGACCCGGTCACTCACCGGGACAGGGGAAGAGGGACCCGGTCACTCACCGGGACAGGGGGAGGGGAACCCGGTCACTCACCGGGACAGGGGTAGAGGGACCCGGTCACTCACCGGGAAAGGGGGAAAGGGACCTGGTCACTCACCGGGATAGGGGGAGGGGGATCCGGTAACTCACCAGGATAGGGGAAGAGGGACCCGGTCACTCACCGGGACAGGGAGAGAGAGACCCAGTCACTCACCGGGACAGGGGGAGATGGTCCCTTTCACTCACTGGGACTTGGGGAGGGGGACCCGGTCACTCACCAGGACAGGGGGAGGGGGACCCGGTCACTCACCAGGACAGGGGGAGAGGGATCCGGTCACTCACCTGGAATGGTGGCTGAGGGACCTGGTCACTCACCGAGATAGGGAGAGAGGGACCCGGTCACTCACCGGCACAGGGGGAGAGGGACCCGGTCACTCACCGGGACAGGGGGAGAGTGACCAGGTAACTCACCGGGAGAGGGGGAGAGGGACCTGGTCACTCAGCAGGACAGGGGGAGCGGGACACGGTCACTCACCAGGACAGGGTGAGGGGGATCCGGTAATTCACCGGGACAGGTGGAGAGGGACCTGGTTACTCACCGGGACAGGGGTAGAGGGACCCGGTCACTCACCGGGACAGGGGGAGGGGGACCCGGTCACTCACCGGGACAGCGGAAGAGGGATCTGGTCACTCACCGGGACGGGGGAGAGGGACCCGGTCACTCACCGGGACATGGGGAGGGGGAACCGGTAACTCACCAGGACAGGGGAGAGGGACCCGGTCACTCACCGGGACAGGGGGAGAAGGACCCGGTCACTCACCGGGACAGGGGGAGAGGGACCCGGTCACTCACCGGGACATGGGGAGAGGGACCCGGTCACTCACCGGGACAGGGGGAGAGGGACCCGGTCACTCACCGGGACAGGGGGAGAGGGACACGGTCACTCACCGGGACAGGGGGAGAGGGACCCGGTCACTCACCGGGACATGGGGAGGAGGAACCGGTCACTCACCGGGACAGGGGGAGAGGGACCCGGTCACTCACCGGGACAGGGGGAGAGGGACCCGGTCACTCACCGGGACAGGGGGAGAGGGACCCGGTCACTCACCAGGACAGGGGGAGAGCAACCTGGTCACTCACCGAGACAGGGGGAGGGGGACACGGTCAAACACCGGGACAGGGGGAGAGGCAGCCCGTAACTCACCGGGACAGGGGGTGAGGGATGCGGTCACTCACCGGCACAGGGGGAGATGGACCCGGTCACTCACCAGGACAGGGGTAGAGGGACCCGGTCACTCACCGGGACAGGGATAGAGCGACCCGGTCACTCACCGGGACAGGGGGAGAGGGACCTGGTCACTCACCGGGACAGGGGGAGAGGGACCTGGTCACTCACCGGGACAGGGGGAGAGGGACCCGGTCACTCACCGGGACAGGGGGAGAGGGACCTGGTAACTCACTGGGACAGGGGGAGAGGGACCCGGTCACTCACCGGGACAGTGGGAGAGGGACGCGGTCACTCACCCGGTCAAGGGGAGAGGGACCCGGTCACTCACCGGGACAGTGGGAGAGGGTCCCGGTCAATCACCAGGACAGGGCGAGAGGAGCCCGGTCATTCACTGGGACAGGGAGAGGGGAACCCGGTCACTCACCAGGACTGGGGAAGAGGGACCCGGTCACTCACCGGCTCAGGGGGAGTGGGAACCGGTCACTCACCGGCACAGGTGGAGAGGGACCCGTTCGCTCACCGGGAAAGGGGGAGAGGGATCTGGTCACTCACCGGGATAGGGGGAGTGGGACCCGGTAACTCACCAGGATAGGGGAAGAGGGACCCGGTCACTCACCGGGACAGGGAGAGAGAGACCCAGTCACTCACCGGGACAGGGGGAGAGGGTCCCGTTCACTCACCGGGACGTGGGGAGGGGGACCCGGTCACTCACCAGGACAGGGGGAGGGGGACCCGGTCACTCACCAGGACAGGGGGAGAGGGATCCGGTCACTCACCGGGACAGGGTGGTGAGGGACCTGGTCACTCACCGAGATAGGGAGAGAGGGACCCGGTCACTCACCGGCACAGGGGGAGAGGGACCCGGTCACTCACCGGGACAGGGGGAGAGTGACCAGGTAACTCACCGGGAGAGGGGGAGAGGGACCTGGTCACTCACCAGGACAGGGGGAGCGGGACACGGTCACTCACCAGGACAGGGTGAGGGGGATCCGGTAATTCACCGGGACAGGTGGAGAGGGACCTGGTTACTCACCGGGACAGGGGTAGAGGGACACGGTCACTCACCGGGACAGTGGGAGAGGGACCCGGTCACTCACCGGGACAGGGGGAGGGGGATCCGGTAATTCACCGGGACAGGGGGAGAGGGACACAGTAACTCAGCAGGACAGAGGGAGAGGGACCCAGTCACTCACCAGGACAGGCGGAGGGGAACCCAGTCACTCATCGGGACAGGGGTAGAGGGACCCGGTCACTCACCAGGACAGGCGGAGGGGAACCCGGACACTCACCGGGACAGGGGGAGTGGGACCCGGTCACTCACCGGGACAGGGGGAGAGGGACACGGTCACTCACCGGGACAGGGGGAGAGGGACCCGGTCACTCACCGGGACATGGGGAGGAGGAACCGGTCACTCACCGGGACAGGGGGAGAGTGTCCCGGTCACTCACCGGGACATGGGGAGAGGGACCAGGTCACTCACCGGGACAGGGGTGTGAGGGACCTGGTCACTCACCAGGACAGGGGGAGAGGAACCTGGTCACTCACCGAGACAGGGGGAGGGGGACACGGTCACTCACCGGGACAGGGGGAGAGGCAGCCCGTAACTCACCGGGACAGGGGGTGAGGGATGCGGTCACTCACCGGCACAGGGGGAGATGGACCCGGTCACTCACCAGGACAGGGGGAGAGGGACCCAGTCACTCACCGGGACAGGGATAGAGCGACCCGGTCACTCACCGGGACAGGGGGAGAGGGACCTGGTCACTCACCGGGACAGGGGGAGAGGGACCTGGTCACTCACCGGGACAGGGGGAGAGGGACCCGGTCACTCACCGGGACAGTGGGAGAGGGACGCGGTCACTCACCCGGTCAAGGGGAGAGGGACCCGGTCACTCACCGGCTCAGGGGGAGTGGGAACCGGTCACTCACCGGCACAGGTGGAGAGGGACCCGGTCGCTCACCGGGAAAGGGGGAGAGGGATCTGGTCACTCACCGGGATAGTGGGAGGGGGACCCGGTCACTCACCAGGACAGGCGGAGTGAGACCCGGTCACTCACCGGGACAGGGGTACAGGGGAACCCGGTCACTCACCGGGACATGGGGAGAGGGACGCGGTCACTCACTGGGACAGGGGTTGAGGGACGCGGTCACACATCGGCACAAGGGGAGAGGGAACTGGTCACTCACCGGGACAGGGGGAGAGGGATCCGGTCACTCACCGGGTCAAGGGGAGAGGGACACAGTAACACACCTGGACAGGGGGAGAGGGGAACCCGGTCACTCAGCGGGACAGGGCGAGAGGGACCCGGTCACTCACCGGGACAGGGGGAGAGGGACCCGGTCACTCACCGGGACATGGGGAGAGGGTCCCGGTCACTCACCGGGACAGTGGGAGAGGGACCCGGTCAATCACCAGGACAGGGAGAGAGTGACCCGGTCACTCACCAGGATAGGGGGAGAGGGACCCGGTCACTCACCGGCACAGGGAGAAAGGGTCCCGGTCACTCACCGGGACAGGGGGAGAGTGACGCGGTCACTCACCGGGACGTGGGGAGGGGGAGCCGGTCACTCACCAGCACAGGGGGAGACAGACCCGGTCACTCACCAGGACAGGCAGAGAGGGACCTGGTCACTCACCGGGAAAGGGAGAGAGGGACCCGGTCAGTCACCTGGACAGGGGGAGAGGGAGCTCGTAACTCACCGGGACAGGGAGAGAGGGACACGGTCACTCACCGGGACAGGGGGAGATGGACCCGGTCACTCACCAGGACGGGGGAGCGGGTCCCGGTCACTCACCGGGACAGGGGGAGAGGGACCCGGTCACTCACCAGGACGGGGGAGAGGGAACCGGTCACTCACCGGCACAGGGAGGAAGGGTCCCGGTCACTCACCGGGACAGGGGGAGAGTGACGCGGTCACTCACCGGGACGTGGGGAGGGGGAGCCGGTCACTCACCAGGACAGGGGGAGACAGACCCGGTCACTCACCAGGACAGGCAGAGAGGGACCTGGTCACTCACCGGGACAGGGAGAGAGGGACCCGGTCAGTCACCTGGACAGGGGGAGAGGGAGCTCGTAACTCACCGGGACAGGGAGAGAGGGACACGGTCACTCACCGGGACAGGGGGAGAGGGACCCGGTCACTCACCAGGACGGGGGAGCGGGTCCCGGTCACTCACCGGGACAGGGGGAGAGGGACCCGGTCACTCACCAGGACGGGGGAGAGGGAACCGGTCACTCACCGGGACAGGGGGAGAGGGACCCGGTCACTCACCGGGACAGGGGGAGAGGGACCCGGTCACTCACCGGGACAGAGGGAGAGGGATCCGGTCACTCACCGGGTCAAGGGGAGAGGGACACAGTAACACACCTGGACAGGGGGAGAGGGGAACCCGGTCACTCAGCGGGACAGGGCGAGAGGGACCCGGTCACTCACCGGGACAGGGGGAGAGGGACCCGGTCACTCACCGGGACAGGGAGAGAGTGACCCGGTCACTCACCAGGATAGGGGGAGAGGGACCCCGGTCACTCACCGCACAGGGAGAAGGGTCCCGGTCACTCACCGGGACAGGGGGGAGAGTGACGCGGTCACTCACCGGGACGTGGGAGGGGGAGCCGGTCACTCACCAGGACAGGGGAGACAGACCGGTCACTCACCAGGACAGGCAGAGAGGGACCTGGTCACTCACCGGGACAGGGAGAGAGGGACCCCGGTCAGTCACCTGGACAGGGGGAAGGGAGCTCGTAACTCACCGGGACAGGGAGAGAGGGACACGGTCACTCACCGGACAGGGGGAGATGGACCCGGTCACTCACCAGGACGGGGGAGCGGGTCCCGGTCACTCACCGGGACAGGGGGGAGAGGGACCCGGTCACTCACCAGGACGGGGGAGAGGGAACCGGTCACTCACCGGCACAGGGAGAAAGGGTCCCGGTCACTCACCGGGACAGGGGGAGAGTGACGCGGTCACTCACCGGGACGTGGGGAGGGGGACCCGGTCACTCACCAGGACAGGGGGAGACAGACCCGGTCACTCACCAGGACAGGCAGAGAGGGACCTGGTCACTCACCGGGACAGGGAGAGAGGGACCCGGTCAGTCACCTGGACAGGGGGAGAGGGAGCTCGTAACTCACCGGGACAGGGAGAGAGGGACACGGTCACTCACCGGGACAGGGGGAGAGGGACCCGGTCACTCACCAGAACGGGGGAGCGGGTCCCGGTCACTCACCGGGACAGGGGGAGAGGGACCCGGTCACTCACCAGGACGGGGGAGAGGGAACCGGTCACTCACCGGGACAGGGGGAGAGGGACCCGGTCACTCACCGGGACAGGGGGAGAGGGACCCGGTCACTCACCGGGACAGAGGGAGAGGGATCCGGTCACTCACCGGGACAGGGGGAGAGGTACCCGGTTAATCACCGGCACAGGGAGAGAGGGATCTGGTAACTCACCGGGACAGGAGGAGAGGGACCCGGTCCCTCACCGGGACAGGGGAAGAGGGACCCGGTAACTCACCGGGACAGCGGAAGAGGGACACAGTAACTCACCAGGACATGGGGAGCGGGAGCCGGTCACTCAACGGGACAGGGGGAGAGTGACCCGTTCACTCACCGTGACAGAGGGAGAGGGATCCGGTCACTCACCGGCACAGGGGGAGAGGGACCCGGTCACTCACCGGCACAGGGGGAGAGGGTCCCGGTCACTCACCGGGACATGGGGAGGGGGACCCGGTAACTCACCGGGACAGGGGGAGAGGGACCCGGTCACTCACCGGGACAGGGGAAGAAGGACCCGGTCACTCACCGGGACAGGGGGAGAGGGACCCGGTCACACACCGGGACAGTGGGAGAGGGACCCGGTCACTCACCGGGACAGGGGGAGACAGACCCTGTCACTAACCAGGACAGGGGGAGAGAGACCCAGTCACTCACCGGGACAGGGGGAGGGGGACCTGGTCACTTACCGAGACAGGGGGAGGGGGACATGGTCACTCACTGTTACAGAGGGAGAGGGATGCGGTCACTCACCGGGACAGGGGGGGGCGAGGGACGCGGTTACTCACCGGCACAGGGGGAGAGGGACTTGGTCACTCACCGGGACAGGGGGAGAGGGACCCGGTAACTCACCGGGACAGGGGGATAGGGAACTGGTCACTCACCGGCACAGGGGGAGAGGGTCCCGGTCACTCACCAGGACATGGGGAGGGGGACCCGGTCACTCACCGGGACAGGGGGAGACAGACCCTGTCACTAACCAGGACAGGGGGAGAGGGACCCAGTCACTCACCGGGACAGGGGGAGAGGGACCTGGTCACTTACCGAGACAGGGGGAGGGGGACATGGTCACTCACTGGGACAGGGGGTGAGGGAGCCGGTCACTCACTGTTACAGAGGGAGAGGGATGCGGTCACTCACCGGGACAGGGGGGGGCGAGGGACGCGGTTACTCACCGGCACAGGGGGAGAGGGACTCGGTCACTCACCGGGACAGGGGGAGAGGGACCCGGTAACTCACCGGGACAGGGGGATAGGGAACTGGTCACTCACCGGCACAGGGGGAGAGGGTCCCGGTCACTCACCGGGACATGGGGAGGGGGACCCGGTCACTCACCGGGACAGGGGGAGAGGGACGCGGTCACTCACCGGCACAGGGGGATAGGGACCCGGTGATTCACCGGGACAGGGGGAGAGGGAACCGGTCACTCACCGGGACATGGGGAGAGTGACCCGGTCACTCACCGGGACATGGGGAGAGGGACACGGTCACTCACCAGGACAGGGGGAGGGGGCCCCGGATCACTCACCGGGACAGGGGGAGGGGGATCCGGTCACTCACCTGCACAGGCGGAGAGGGTCCCGGTCACTCACCGGCTCAGGGGGAGTGGGAACCGGTCACTCACCGGCACGGGGGAGAGGGTCCCGGTCACTCACCGGGACATAGGGATAGGGACCCGGTCACTCACCGGCACAGGGGGAGAGGGTCCCGGTCACTCACCGGGACAGGGGGAGAGGGACCCGCTCACTCACCGGCACAGGGGGAGAGGGACCCGGTCACTCACCGGGACAGGGGGAGAGGGAACCGGTCACTCACCGGGACATGGGGAGAGGGACCCGGTCACTCACCAGGAGAGAGGGAGAGGGACCCGGTCACTCACCGGGCAGGGGGATAGGGACACGGTCACTCACCGGCACAGGGGGAGAGGGACCCGGTCACTCACCGGGACAGGGGGAGAGTGACCAGGTAACTCACCGGGAGAGGGGGAGGGGGACCTGGTCACTCACCAGGACAGGGGGAGCGGGACATGGTCACTCACCAGGACAGGGTGAGGGGGATCCGGTAATTCACCGGGACAGGTGGAGAGGGACCTGGTTACTCACCGGGACAGGGGTAGAGGGACACGGTCACTCACCGGGACAGTGGGAGAGGGACCCGGTCACTCACCGGGACAGGGGGAGGGGGATCCGGTAATTCACCGGGACAGGGGGAGAGGGACACAGTAACTCAGCAGGACAGAGGGAGAGGGACCCAGTCACTCACCAGGACAGGCGGAGGGGAACCCGGTCACTCATCGGAACAGGGGTAGAGGGACCCGGTCACTCACCAGGACAGGCGGAGGGGAACCCGGACACTCACCGGGAAAGGGGGAGTGGGACCCGGTCACTCACCGGGACAGGGGGAGAGGGACACGGTCACTCACCGGGACAGGGGGAGAGGGACCCGGTCACTCACCGGGACATGGGGAGGAGGAACCGGTCACTCACCGGGACAGGGGGAGAGGGTCCCGGTCACTCACCGGGACATGGGGAGAGGGACCAGGTCACTCACCGGGATAGGGGGAGAGGGACCCGGTCACTCACCGGCACAGGGAGAAAGGGTCCCGGTCACTCACCGGGACAGGGGGAGAGTGAAGCGGTCACTCACCGGGACGTGGGGAGGGGGACCCGGTCACTCACCAGGACAGGGGGAGACAGACCCGGTCACTCACCAGGACAGGCAGAGAGGGACCTGGTCTCTCACCGGGACAGGGAGAGAGGGACCCGGTCAGTCACCTGGACAGGGGGAGAGGGAGCTCGTAACTCAGCGGGCCAGGGAGAGAGGGACACGGTCACTCACCGGGACAGGGGGAGAGGGACCCGGTCACTCACCAGGACGGGGGAGCGGGTCCCGGTCACTCACCGGGACAGGGGGAGAGGGACCCGGTCACTCACCAGGACGGGGGAGAGGGACCCGGTCACTCACCGGGACAGGGGGAGAGGGACCCGGTCACTCACCGGGACAGAGGGAGAGGGATCCGGTCACTCACCGGGACAGGGGGAGAGGGACCCGGTTAATCACCGGCACAGGGAGAGAGGGATCTGGTAACTCACCGGGACAGGAGGAGAGGGACCCGGTCCCTCACCGGGACAGGGGAAGAGGGACCCGGTAACTCACCGGGACAGCGGAAGAGGGACACAGTAACTCACCAGGACATGGGGAGCGGGAGCCGGTCACTCAACGGGACAGGGGGAGAGTGACCCGTTCACTCACCGTGACAGAGGGAGAGGGATCCGGTCACTCACCGGCACAGGGGGAGAGGGACCCGGTCACTCACCGGCACAGGGGGAGAGGGTCCCGGTCACTCACCGGGACATGGGGAGGGGGACCCGGTCACTCACCGGGACAGGGGGAGAGGGAACCGGTCACTCACCGGGACATGGGGAGAGGGACCCGGTCACTCACCGGGACATGGGGAGAGGGACACGGTCACTCACCAGGAGAGAGGGAGAGGGACCCGGTCACTCACCGGGCAGGGGGATAGGGACACGGTCACTCACCGGCACAGGGGGAGAGGTACCCGGTCACTCACCGGGACAGGGGGTGGGGCCCCCGGTTCACTCACCGGGACAGGGGGAGGGGGATCCGGTAACTCACCAGGATAGGGGAAGAGGGACCCGGTCACTCACCGGGAGAGGGAGAGAGGGACCCAGTCACTCACCGGGACAGGGGGAGAGGGACCCGGTCACTCACCGGGACAGGGGAAGAGGGACCCGGTAACTCACCGGGACATCGGGAGAGGGACACAGTAACTCACCAGGACATAGGGAGCGGGAGCCGGTCACTCAACGGGACAGGGGGAGAGGGACCCGTTCACTCACCGTGACAGAGGGAGAGGGATCCGGTCACTCACCGGCACAGGGGGAGAGGGAACTGGTCCCCCACCGGGACAGGGGGTGAGGGATCCGGTCACTCACCGGGTCAAGGGGAGAGGGACATGGTTACTCACCGGGACAGGGGGAGAAGGACCCGGTCACTCACCGGGACAGGGGGATAGGGACACAGTAACTCACCAGGACAGAGGGAGAGGGACCCAGTCACTCACCAGGACAGGCGGAGGGGAACCCGGTCACTCACCGGGACAGGGGTAGAGGGACCCGGTCACTCACCAGGACAGGCGGAGGGGAACCCGGTCACTCACCGGGACAGGGGGAGTGGGACCCGGTCACTCACCGGGACAGGGGGAGAGGGAGCCCGTAACTCCCCGGGACAGGGGGTGAGGGATGCGGTCACTCACCGGCACAGGGGGAGATGGACCCGGTCACTCACCAGGACAGGGGGAGAGGGACCCAGTCACTCACCGGGACAGGGGTAGAGCTACCAGGTCACTCACCGGGACAGGGGAGAGGGACCTGGTCACTCACCGGGACAGGGGAGAGGGACCTGGTCACTCACCGGGACAGGGGGAGAGGGACCCGGTCACTCACCGGGACAGGGGTAGAGCGACCCGGTCACTCACCGGCTCAGGGGGAGAGGGACCTGGTAACTCACCGGGACATGGGGAGAGGGACCCGGTCACTCACCAGGACAGTGGGAGAGGGACCCGGTCACTCACCGGGACAAGGGGAGAGGGACCCGGTCACTCACCGGGACAGTGGGAGAGGGTCGCGGTCAATCACCAGGACAGGGCGAGAGGAGCCCGGTCATTCTCTGGGACAGGGAGAGGGGAACCCAGTCACTCACCGGGACTGGGGAAGAGGGACCCGGTCACTCACCGGCTCAGGGGGAGTGGGAACCGGTCACTCACCGGCACAGGTGGAGAGGAAACCGGTCGCTCACCGGGAAAGGGGGAGAGGGACCTGGTCACTCACCGGGACAGAGGGAGAGGGATCCGGTCACTCACCGGGACAGGGGGAGAGGGACCCGGTTAATCACCGGCACAGGGAGAGAGGGATCTGGTAACTCACCGGGACAGGGGGAGAGGGACCCGGTCACTCACCGGGACAGGGGAAGAGGGACCCGGTAACTCACCGGGACATCGGGAGAGGGACACAGTAACTCACCAGGACATGGGGAGCGGGAGCCGGTCACTCAACGGGACAGGGGGAGAGGGACCCGTTCACTCACCGTGACAGAGGGAGAGGGATCCGGTCATTCACCGGCACAGGGGGAGAGGGAACTGGTCCCCCACCGGGACAGGGTTGAGGGATCCGGTCACTCACCGGGTCAAGGGGAGAGGGACACATTAACACAACTGGACAGTGGGAGAGGGGAACCCGGTCACTCAGCGGGACACGGCGAGAGGGTCCCGGTCACTCACCGGGACAGGGGGAGAGGGACCCGGTCACTCACCGGGACATGGGGAGAGGGTCCCGGTCACTCACCGGGACAGTGGGAGAGGGACCCGGTCAATCACCAGGACAGGGAGAGAGTGACCCGGTCACTCACCAGGATAGGGGGAGAGGGACCCGGTCACTCACCGGCACAGGGAGAAAGGGTCCCGGTCACTCACCGGGACAGGGGGAGAGCGACGCGGTCACTCACCGGGACGTGGGGAGGGGGACCCGGTCACTCACCAGGACAGGGGGAGACAGACCCGGTCACTCACCAGGACAGGGGGAGAGGGACCTGGTCACTCACCGGGACAGGGAGAGAGGGACCCGGTCAGTCACCTGGACAGGGGGAGAGGGAACTCGTAACTCACCGGGACAGGGAGAGAGGGACACGGTCACTCACCGGGACAGGGGGAGAGGGACCCGGTCACTCACCGGGACAGGGGAGAGGGACCCGGTCACTCACCGGGACAGGGGGAGAGGGACCCGGTCACTCACCGGGTCAGGGGGAGGGGGACACGGTCACTCACCGGGACAGGGGAAGATTGACCAGGTCACTCACTGGGACAGGGCGAGAGGTACCCGGTCACTCACCGGGAGAGGGGGAGAGGGACACGGTCACTCACCGGGACAGGGGGAGAGGGACCCGGTTAATCACCGGCACAGGGAGAGAGGGATCTGGTAACTCACCGGGACAGGGGGAGAGGGACCCGGTCACTCACCGGGACAGGGGAAGAGGGACCCGGTAACTCACCGGGACAGCGGGAGAGGGACACAGTAACTCACCAGGACATGGGGAGCAGGAGCCGGTCACTCAACGGGACAGGGGGAGAGGGACCCGTTCACTCACCGTGACAGAGGGAGAGGGATCCGGTCACTCACCGGCACAGGGGGAGAGGGAACTGGTCCCCCACCGGGACAGGGGGTGAGGGATCCGGTCACTCACCGGGTCAAGGGGAGAGGGACACATTAACACAACTGGACAGTGGGAGAGGGGAACCCGGTCACTCAGCGGGACAGGGCGAGAGGGTCCCGGTCACTCACCGGGACAGGGGGAGAGGGACCCGGTCACTCACCGGGACATGGGGAGAGGGTCCCGGTCACTCACCGGGACAGTGGGAGAGGGACCCGGTCAATCACCAGGACAGGGAGAGAGTGACCCGGTCACTCACCAGGATAGGGGGAGAGGGACCCGGTCACTCACCGGCACAGGGAGAAAGGGTCCCGGTCACTCACCGGGACAGGGGGAGAGCGACGCGGTCACTCACCGGGACGTGGGGAGGGGGAGCCGGTCACTCACCAGGACAGGGGGAGACAGACCCGGTCACTCACCAGGACAGGTGGAGAGGGACCTGGTCACTCACCGGGACAGGGAGAGAGGGACCCGGTCAGTCACCTGGACAGGGGGAGAGGGAACTCGTAACTCACCGGGACAGGGGAGAGGGACCCGGTCACTCACCGGGACAGGGGGAGAGGGACCCAGTCACTCACCGGGACAGGGGGATGGGGACACGGTCACTCACCGGGACAGGGGAAGATTGACCAGGTCACTCACTGGGACAGGGCGAGAGGTACCCGGTCACTCACCGGGAGAGGGGGAGAGGGACACGGTCACTCACCGGGACAGGGGGAGAGGGACCCGGTCACTCACCGGGACAGGGGGAGGGGGATCCGGTAATTCACCAGGACAGGGGGAGAGGGACCTGGTTACTCACCGGGACAGGGGGAGAAGGACCCGGTCACTCACCGGGACAGGGGGATAGGGACACAGTAACTCACCAGGACAGAGGGAGAGGGACCCAGTCACTCACCAGGACAGGCGGAGGGGAACCCGGTCACTCACCGGGACAGGGGTAGAGGGACCCGGTCACTCACCAGGACAGGCGGAGGGGAACCCGGTCACTCACCGGGACAGGGGGAGTGGGACCCGGTCACTCACCGGGACAGGGGGAGAGGGACCCGTAACTCACCGGGACAGGGAGAGAGGGACCCGGTCACTCACCGGGACAGGGGGAGATGGACCCGGTCACTCACCAGGATTGGGGTAGAGGTACCCGGTTACTCACCGGGACAGTGGGAGATGGACCCGGTCACTCACCAGGACAGCGGGTGAGGGACCCGGTCACTCACCGGGACAGGGGAGAGGGAACCGGTCACTCACCGGGACATGGGGAGAGACCCGGTCACTCACCGGGACAGGGGAGGGGAGCCGGTCACTCACCAGGACAGGGGGAGAGGGACCCGGTCACTCACCGGACAGGGGAGAGGGACCCGGTCACTCACCGGGACAGGGGAGAGGGACCCGGTCACTCACCGGACAGGGGAGAGGGACCCGGTCACTCACCGGGACAGGGGGAGAGGGACCCGGTCACTCACCGGGACAGGGGAGAGGGACCCGGTCACTCACCAGGACAGGGGGAGAGGGTCCCGGTCACTCACCGGGACAGGGGGAGAGGGACCCGGTCACTCACCAGGACGG
Source organism: Carcharodon carcharias (assembly GCF_017639515.1). Classification (NCBI taxonomy): domain Eukaryota; kingdom Metazoa; phylum Chordata; class Chondrichthyes; order Lamniformes; family Lamnidae; genus Carcharodon; species Carcharodon carcharias. The sequence goes on from NW_024470767.1 coordinate 3,433,501, forward strand.
GGGAGGGGAATCCGGTTACTCACCGGGACAGGGGGAGAGGGACCCAGTCTCTCACTGTGACAGGGGGAGAGGGACCCGGTCACTCACCGGGACAGAGGGAGAGGGATCCGGTCACTCACCGGGTCAAGGGGAGAGGGACACAGTAACACACCTGGACAGGGGGAGAGGGGAACCCGGTCACTCAGCGGGACAGGGCGAGAGGGACCCGGTCACTCACCGGGACAGGGGGAGAGGGACCCGGTCACTCACCGGGACAGGGAGAGAGTGACCCGGTCACTCACCAGGATAGGGGGAGAGGGACCCGGTCACTCACCGGCACAGGGAGAAAGGGTCCCGGTCACTCACCGGGACAGGGGGAGAGTGACGCGGTCACTCACCGGGACGTGGGGAGGGGGAGCCGGTCACTCACCAGGACAGGGGGAGACAGACCCGGTCACTCACCAGGACAGGCAGAGAGGGACCTGGTCACTCACCGGGACAGGGAGAGAGGGACCCGGTCAGTCACCTGGACAGGGGGAGAGGGAGCTCGTAACTCACCGGGACAGGGAGAGAGGGACACGGTCACTCACCGGGACAGGGGGAGATGGACCCGGTCACTCACCAGGACGGGGGAGCGGGTCCCGGTCACTCACCGGGACAGGGGGAGAGGGACCCGGTCACTCACCAGGACGGGGGAGAGGGAACCGGTCACTCACCGGCACAGGGAGAAAGGGTCCCGGTCACTCACCGGGACAGGGGGAGAGTGACGCGGTCACTCACCGGGACGTGGGGAGGGGGACCCGGTCACTCACCAGGACAGGGGGAGACAGACCCGGTCACTCACCAGGACAGGCAGAGAGGGACCTGGTCACTCACCGGGACAGGGAGAGAGGACCCGGTCAGTCACCTGGACAGGGGGAGAGGGAGCTCGTAACTCACCGGGACAGGGAGAGAGGGACACGGTCACTCACCGGGACAGGGGGAGAGGGACCCGGTCACTCACCAGACGGGGGAGCGGGTCCCGGTCACTCACCGGGACAGGGGGAGAGGGACCCGGTCACTCACCAGGACGGGGGAGAGGGAACCGGTCACTCACCGGGACAGGGGGAGAGGGACCCGGTCACTCACCGGGACAGGGGGAGAGGGACCCGGTCACTCACCGGGACAGAGGGAGAGGGATCCGGTCACTCACCGGGACAGGGGGAGAGGTACCCGGTTAATCACCGGCACAGGGAGAGAGGGATCTGGTAACTCACCGGGACAGGAGGAGAGGGACCCGGTCCCTCACCGGGACAGGGGAAGAGGGACCCGGTAACTCACCGGGACAGCGGAAGAGGGACACAGTAACTCACCAGGACATGGGGAGCGGGAGCCGGTCACTCAACGGGACAGGGGGAGAGTGACCCGTTCACTCACCGTGACAGAGGGAGAGGGATCCGGTCACTCACCGGGACAGGGGGAGAGGGACCCGGTCACTCACCGGCACAGGGGGAGAGGGTCCTCGTCAATCACCGGGACAGGGGGAGAGAGACCTGGTCACTCACCGGGGACAGGGGGAGAGGGACCCGGTCCACTCACCGGGACAGGGGAAGAAGGACCCCGGTCACTCACCGGACAGGGGGGAGAGGGACCCGTCACACACCGGACAGTGGAGAGGGACCCGGTACTCACCGGGACAGGGGGAGACAGACCCTGTCACTAACCAGGACAGGGGGAGAGAGACCCAGTCACTCACCGGGACAGGGGGAGGGGGACCTGGTCACTTACCGAGACAGGGGGAGGGGGACATGGTCACTCACTGTTACAGAGGGGAGAGGATGCGGTCACTCACCGGGACAGGGGGGGGCGAGGGACGCGGTTACTCACCGCACAGGGGGAGAGGGGACTTGGTCACTCACCGGGACAGGGGAGAGGACCCGGTAACTCACCGGGACAGGGGGATAGGGAACTGTCACTCACCGGCACAGGGGGAGAGGGTCCCGGGTCACTTCACCCAGGACATGGGGAGGGGGACCCGGTCACTCACCGGGACAGGGGGAGACAGACCCTGTCACTAACCAGGACAGGGGGAGAGGGACCCAGTCACTCACCGGGACAGGGGGAGAGGGACCTGGTCACTTACCGAGACAGGGGGAGGGGGACATGGTCACTCACTGGGACAGGGGGTGAGGGAGCCGGTCACTCACTGTTACAGAGGGAGAGGGATGCGGTCACTCACCGGGACAGGGGGGGCGAGGGACGCGGTTACTCACCGGCACAGGGGGAGAGGGACTCGGTCACTCACCGGGACAGGGGGAGAGGGACCCGGTAACTCACCGGGACAGGGGGATAGGGAACTGGTCACTCACCGGCACAGGGGGAGAGGGTCCCGGTCACTCACCGGGACATGGGGAGGGGGACCCGGTCACTCACCGGGACAGGGGGAGAGGGACGCGGTCACTCACCGGCACAGGGGGATAGGGACCCGGTGATTCACCGGGACAGGGGGAGAGGGAACCGGTCACTCACCGGGACATGGGGAGAGTGACCCGGTCACTCACCGGGACATGGGGAGAGGGACACGGTCACTCACCAGGACAGGGGGAGGGGGGCCCCGGATCACTCACCGGGACAGGGGGAGGGGGATCCGGTCACTCACCTGCACAGGCGGAGAGGGTCCCGGTCACTCACCGGCTCAGGGGGAGTGGGAACCGGTCACTCACCGGCACGGGGGAGAGGGTCCCGGTCACTCACCGGGACATAGGGATAGGGACCCGGTCACTCACCGGCACAGGGGGAGAGGGTCCCGGTCACTCACCGGGACAGGGGGAGAGGGACCCGCTCACTCACCGGCACAGGGGGAGAGGGACCCGATCACTCACCGGGACAGGGGGAGAGGGAACCGGTCACTCACCGGGACATGGGGAGAGGGACACGGTCACTCACCAGGAGAGAGGGAGAGGGACCCGGTCACTCACCGGGCAGGGGGATAGGGACACGGTCACTCACCGGCACAGGGGGAGAGGGACCCGGTCACTCACCGGGACAGGGGGAGAGTGACCAGGTAACTCACCGGGAGAGGGGGAGGGGGACCTGGTCACTCACCAGGACAGGGGGAGCGGGACATGGTCACTCACCAGGACAGGGTGAGGGGGATCCGGTAATTCACCGGGACAGGTGGAGAGGGACCTGGTTACTCACCGGGACAGGGGTAGAGGGACACGGTCACTCACCGGGACAGTGGGAGAGGGACCCGGTCACTCACCGGGACAGGGGGAGGGGGATCCGGTAATTCACCGGGACAGGGGGAGAGGGACACAGTAACTCAGCAGGACAGAGGGAGAGGGACCCAGTCACTCACCAGGACAGGCGGAGGGGAACCCGGTCACTCATCGGGACAGGGGTAGAGGGACCCGGTCACTCACCAGGACAGGCGGAGGGGAACCCGGACACTCACCGGGAAAGGGGGAGTGGGACCCGGTCACTCACCGGGACAGGGGGAGAGGGACACGGTCACTCACCGGGACAGGGGGAGAGGGACCCGGTCACTCACCGGGACATGGGGAGGAGGAACCGGTCACTCACCGGGACAGGGGGAGAGGGTCCCGGTCACTCACCGGGACATGGGGAGAGGGACCAGGTCACTCACCGGGATAGGGGGAGAGGGACCCGGTCACTCACCGGCACAGGGAGAAAGGGTCCCGGTCACTCACCGGGACAGGGGGAGAGGGGAAGCGGTCACTCACCGGGACGTGGGGAGGGGGCAGCCCGGTCACTCACCAGGACAGGGGGAGACAGACCGGTCACTCACCAGGACAGGCAGAGAGGGACCTGGTCTCTCACCGGGACAGGGAGAGAGGGACCCGGTCAGTCACCTGGACAGGGGAGAGGGAGCTCGTAACTCAGCGGGCCAGGGAGAGAGGGACACGGTCACTCACCGGGACAGGGGGAGAGGGACCTGTCACTCACCAGGACGGGGGAGCGGGTCCCGGTCACTCACCGGGACAGGGGGAGAGGGACCCGGTCACTCACCAGGACGGGGGAGAGGGACCCGGTCACTCACCGGGACAGGGGGAGAGGGACCGGTCACTCACCGGGACAGGGGAGAGGGATCCAGGTCACTCACCGGGACAGGGGGAGAGGGACCCGGTCCATCACCGGGACAGGGGGAGAGGGAGCCCGGTAACTCACCGGGACAGGGGTGAGATGACCCGGTCACTCACCGGGACAGGGGAGAGGGACCCGGTCACTCACCTGGGACAGAGGGGTAGAGGACAGCAGGTCACTCACCGGGACAGGGGGAGAAGGACACGGTCACTCATCGTGACAGGGGGAGAGGGACCCGGTCACTCACCGGGACAGGGGGAGAGAGTCCCGGTCACTCACCTGGACAGGGGGAGAGGAACCCGTCACTCACGTGGACTGGGGAAGAGGGAGCCGGTAACTCACCGGGACAGGGGGAGAGGGACCCGGTCACTCACTGGGACAGGGGGAGAGGGAACCGGTCACTCACCGGGACATGGGGAGAGGGACCCGGTCACTCACCGGGACATGGGGTGAGGGAACCGGTCACTCACCGGGACATGGGGAGAGGGACCCGGTCACTCACCGGGGCAGGGGGGGAGGGACACGGTCACTCACCGGCACAGGGGGAGAGGGACCCGGTCTCACTGCACCGGGACAGGGGGGTGGGGACCCGCGGATCACTCACCGGGACAGGGGAGGGGGATCCGGTAACTCACCAGGATAGGGGAAGAGGGACCCGGTCACTCCCCGGGAGAGGAGAGAGGGACCCTGTCAACTCACCGGGACAGGGGGAGAGGGACCCGGTCACTCACCGGGACAGGGGAAGAGGGACCCGGTAACTCACCGGGCCATCGGGAGAGAGGGACACAGTAACTCACCAGGACAGGGGGAGCGGGAGCCGGTCACTCACGGGACAGGGGGAGAGGGACCGTTCACTCACCGTGACAGAGGGAGAGGGATCCGGTCACTCACCGGACAGGGGGGAGGGAACTGGTCCCCCACCGGGACAGGGGGTGAGGGAACCGGTCACTCACCGGGTCAAGGGGAGAGGGACCAGGTTACTCACCGGGACAGGGGGAGAGGACCCGGTCACTCACCGGGACAGGGGGAGAGGGACACGGTCAACTCACCAGGACAGGGGAGAGGGACCCGGTCACTCACCAGGACAGGGAGGGGAACCCGTCACTCACCGGGACAGGGGAGAGGGACCCGGTCACTCACCGGGACAGGGGAGGGGACCCGTCACTCACCGGGACAGGGGGAGAGGGACCCGGTCACTCACCGGGACAGGGGAGAGGGACCCGGTCACTCACCGGACAGGGGGAGGGACCCGGTCACTCACCGGGACAGTGGGAGGGGGACCCGGTCACTCACCAGGACAGCGGGTGAGGGACCCGGTCACTCACTGGGAGAGGGGAGAGGGAACCGGTCACTCACCGGGACATGGGGAGAGGGACCCGGTCACTCACCGGGACAGGGGGAGAGGGACACGGTCACTCACCGGGACAGGGGGAGAGGGACCCGGTCACTCACCGGGACAGGGGAGAGGGACCCGGTCACTCACCGGACAGGGGAGAGGACCTGGTCACTCACCGGGACAGGGGAGAGGGACCCGGTCACTCACCGGGACAGGGAGAGGGGACCCGGTCACTCACCGGGCACAGGGGAGAGGGACCCGGTCACTCACCGGGACAGGGGGAGAGGGACCCGGTCACTCACCGGGACAGGGGAGAGGGCCCGGTCACTCACCGGGACAGGGGAGGGGAACCCGGTCACTCACCGGGACAGGGGAAGAGGGACCCGTCACTCACCGGACAGGGGAGAGGGACCTGGTCACTCACCAGGACAGGGGGACAGGGACCCGGTCACTCACCTGGAGAGGGGGAGAGGTACCCGGTCACTCACCGGGACAGAGGGAGATGGACCCGGTCACTCACCGGCAGAGGGAGACAGGGACCCGGTCACTCACCGTCACAGGGGGAGAGGTGTCCGGTCACTCACTGGGACACGGGGAGAGGGACCTGGTCACTCACCGGGACAGGGGAAGAGGGACCCGGTCACTCACCGGACAGGGGAGAGGGACCCGGTCACTCACCAGGACATGGGGAGTGGGAGCCGGTCACTCACCGGGAGGGGGAGAGGGACCCGGTCACTCACTCACCGGACAGAGGGAGAGGGACCCGGTCACTCACCGGACAGGGGGAGAGGGAACTGGTCACTCACCGGGACAGGGGGAGGGACCCGGTCACTCACCGGGACAAGGGAGAGGGACCCATTCACTCACCTGGACAGGGGAGAGGGGACCCGGTCACTCACGGGACAGGGGGAGAGGCCCGGTCACTCACCGGGACAGGGGGAGAGGGACCCGGTCACTCACCGGACAGGGGGAGAGGGACCCGGTCACTCACCGGGACAGGGGAGAGGGACCCGTCACTCACCAGGACAGGGGAGAGAGGACCCGGTCACTCACCAGGACAGGGGGAGAGGGACCCGGTCACTCACCGGACAGGGAGAAAGTCCCGGTCACTCACCGCCCAGGGGGAGAGGGACCTGGTCACTCACCGGGACGTGGGGAGGGGACCCGGTCACTCACCGGGACAGGGGGAGAGGGACCCGGTCACTCACCAGGACAGGGGGAGAGGGACCTGGTCACTCACCGGGACAGGGAGAGAGGGACCCGGTCAGTCACCTGGACAGGGGGAGAGGGAACTCGTAACTCACCGGGACAGGGAGAGAGGGACACGGTCACTCACCGGGACAGGGGGAGAGGGACCCGGTCACTCACCGGGACAGGGGAGAGGGACCCGGTCACTCACCGGGACAGGGGGAGAGGGACCCGGTCACTCACCGGGACAGGGGGAGGGGGACACGGTCACTCACCGGGACAGGGGAAGATTGACCAGGTCACTCACTGGGACAGGGCGAGAGGTACCCGGTCACTCACCAGGACAGGGGGAGAGGGACCCGGACACTCACCAGGACAGGGGTAGAGGGACCCGGTCACTCACCAGGACAGGGGGAGAGGGATCTGTAACTCACCGGGACAGGGGGAGAGGGACCCGGTCACTCACCGGGACAGGGGAAGAGGGACCCGGTAACTCACCGGGACAGGGGGAGAGGGACACAGTCACTCACCGGGACAGGGGAGAGGAGCCGGTTACTCACCGGCACAGGGAGAGAGGGACCCGGTCACTCACTGGGACATGGGGAGAGGGACACGGTCACTCACCGGCACAGGGGGAGAGGGACCTGGTCACTCACCGGGACAGGGGGAGAGGGATCCGGTCACTCACCGGGACAGGGGAGAGGGACACGGTCACTCACTGGGAGAGGGGAGAGGGAACCGGTCACTCACCGGGACAGGGGAGAGGTCCCGGTCACTCACCGGGACAGGGGAGAGGGACCCGGTCACTCACCGGGACAGAGGGAGAGGGACCCGGTCACTCACCGGGACGGGGGAGAGGGACCCGGTCACTCACCAGGACAGGGGAGAGGGACCCGGTCACTCACCAGGACAGGGGGAGAGGGACCCGGTCACTCACCAGGACAGGGGTAGAGGGACCCGGTCACTCACCGGGACAGGGGGAGAGGGATCCGGTCACTCACCGGGACGTGGGGAGGGGGACCCGGTCACTCACCAGGACAGGGGGAGACAGACCCGGTCACTCACCAGGACAGGTGGAGAGGGACCTGGTCACTCACCGGGACAGGGAGAGAGGGACCCGGTCAGTCACCTGGACAGGGGGAGAGGGAACTCGTAACTCACCGGGACAGGGGAGAGGGACCCGGTCACTCACCGGGACAGGGGGAGAGGGACCCAGTCACTCACCGGGACAGGGGGAGGGGGACACGGTCACTCACCGGGACAGGGGAAGATTGACCAGGTCACTCACTGGGACAGGGCGAGAGGTACCCGGTCACTCACCGGGAGAGGGGGAGAGGGACACGGTCACTCACCGGGACAGGGGGAGAGGGACCCGGTCACTCACCGGGACAGGGGGAGGGGGATCCGGTAATTCACCAGGACAGGGGGAGAGGGACCTGGTTACTCACCGGGACAGGGGGAGAAGGACCCGGTCACTCACCGGGACAGGGGGATAGGGACACAGTAACTCACCAGGACAGAGGGAGAGGGACCCAGTCACTCACCAGGACAGGCGGAGGGGAACCCGGTCACTCACCGGGACAGGGGTAGAGGGACCCGGTCACTCACCAGGACAGGCGGAGGGGAACCCGGTCACTCACCGGGACAGGGGGAGTGGGACCCGGTCACTCACCGGGACAGGGGGAGAGGGAGCCCGTAACTCACCGGGACAGGGGGTGAGGGATGCGGTCACTCACCGGCACAGGGGGAGATGGACCCGGTCACTCACCAGGACAGGGGGAGAGGGACCCAGTCACTCACCGGGACAGGGGTAGAGCGACCAGGTCACTCACCGGGACAGGGGGAGAGGGACCTGGTCACTCAAAGGGACAGGGGGAGAGGGACCTTGTCACTCACCGGGACAGGGGGAGAGGGACCCGGTCACTCACCGGGACAGGGGTAGAGCGACCCGGGCACTCACCGGCACAGGGGGAGAGGGACCTGGTAACTCACCGGGGCATGGGGAGAGGGACCCGGTCACTCACCGGGACAGTGGGAGTGGGACCCGGTCACTCACCGGGTCAAGGGGAGAGGGACCCGGTCACTCACCGGGACAGTGGGAGAGGGTCCCGGTCACTCACCAGGACAGGGGTAGAGCGACCCGGTCACTCACCGGGACAGGGGGGTGAGGGACCCGGTCACTCACCGGGACATGGGGAGAGGGACCCGGTCACTCACTGGGAGAGGGGAGAGGGAACCGGTCACTCACCGGGACATGGGGAGAGGGACCCGGTCACTCACCGGGACAGGGGGAGAGGGACCCGGTCACTCACCGGGACAGAGGGAGAGGGATCCGGTCACTCACCGGGACAGGGGGAGAGGGACCCGGTCACTCACCGGGCAGGAGAGAGACCCGGTCACTCACCGGGACAGGGGAGAGGGACCCGGTCACTCACCGGACAGGGGAAGAGGGACCCGGTCACACCGGGACAGGGGAGAGGGACCCGGTCACTCACCGGGACAGGGGAGAGGGACCCGGTCACTCACCGGACAGGGGAGAGTGACCCGGTCACTCACCGGGACAGTGGGAGAGGGATCCGGTCACTCACCGGCACAGGGGGAGAGGGACCCGGTCACTCACCGGCACAGGGGGAGAGGGTCCCAGTCACTCAGCGGGACATGGGGAGGGGGACCCGGTAACTCACCGGGACAGGGGGAGAGGGACCCGGTCACTCACCGGGACAGGGGGAGAAGGACACGGTCACTCACCGGGACATGGGGAGGGGGACCCGGTAACTCACCGGGACAGGTGGAGAGGGACCCGGTAACTCACCGGGACAGGGGGAGAGGGTCCCGGTCACTCACCGGGACATGGGGAGGGGTCCCGGTAACTCACCGGGACAGGGGGAGAGGGACCCGGTCACTCACCGGGACAGGGGGAGAGGGACCCAGTCACTCACCGGGACAGGGGGAGAGGGACCCGGTCACTCACCGGGACAGGGGGAGAGGGACCCGGTCACTCACCGGGACAGTGGGAGACAGACCCTGTCACTCACCAGGACAGGGGGAGAGGGACCCAGTCACTCACCGGGACAGGGGGAGAGGGACCTGGTCACTTACCGGGACAGGGGAGAGGGACCCGGTCACTCCCGGGACAGGGGGAGAGGAGCCGGTCACTCACCGGGACAGGGGAGAGGGACCCGGTCACTCACCGGACAGGGGGGCGAGGGACCCGGTCACTCACCGGACAGGGGAGAGGGACCCGGTCACTCACCAGGACAGGGGAGAGGGACCCCGTCACTCACCGGGACAGGGGGAGAGGGACCCGGTCACTCACCGGCACAGGGGGAGAGGGACCCGGTCACTCACCGGGAGAGGGGATAGGGAAGCGGTCACTCACCGGGACATGGGGAGAGGGACCCGGTCACTCACCGGGACAGGGGGAGAGGGAACCGGTCACTCACCGGGACAGGGAGGGGGACCCGGTCACTCACCGGGACAGGGGGAGAGGGACCACCGTCACTCACCGGGACAGGGAGAGGGACCCGGTCACTCACCGGGGACAGGGGAGAGGGACCCGGTCACTCACTGGGACAGGGGAGAGGGACCCGGTCACTCACCAGGACAGGGGGAGGGGGACCCGGTCACTCACCAGGACAGGGGGAGAGGGATCCGGTCACTCACCTGGACTGGTGGCTGAGGGACCTGGTCACTCACCGAGATAGGGAGAGAGGGACCCGGTCACTCACCGGCACAGGGGGAGAGGGACCCGGTCACTCACCGGGACAGGGGGAGAGTGACCAGGTAACTCACCGGGAGAGGGGGAGAGGGACCTGGTCACTCAGCAGGACAGGGGGAGCGGGACACGGTCACTCACCAGGACAGGGTGAGGGGGATCCGGTAATTCACCGGGACAGGTGGAGAGGGACCTGGTTACTCACCGGGACAGGGGTAGAGCGACCCGGTCACTCACCGGGACAGGGGGAGGGGGATCCGGTAATTCACCGGGACAGGGGGAGAGGGACCTGGTTACTCACCGGGACAGGGGGAGAAGGACCCGGTCACTCACCGGGACAGGTGGATAGGGACAC